>NC_056733.1:558837176-558862180 GCF_019279795.1 Protopterus annectens
TCACATCTCTGTACATCCTTTTCAATCCGATGCAGATTTATTGTGTACATGTCCAGTAGTTCTTGCTAGAGGGAAAGGAAAAACAAAAAAACTTGATTTGGAGGCATTCAAGCTGAAGAGTTCAAGAATAATGGCAGTTTACTACTTAGGACTTCTTTGAGTACTGGTGCAGTGGTCTGAGAATAACAGTGTGATACTGGGGAGTGCTACTGCTTTTTCATGTAATTTCAAACATAATGAGGATCCACTGTAGTTACACCCTGAGTGGATCTGGTGAGATACAGAAAAAGGCCATAATATGCTGTATCTGGTACCATCCTGGAGAATATTATCCAATAATGCAGGATCTGGATATGAAGTCTAGTGTATCAGAAACTCCTCACACAGAATAAACTACATAGTATAATGACAGTGTAGACTAAATGTTACTGGAATGAGCAGAATTGATCTGCATTGTGTTCATCTGATCCTGTTTCTCACAGGCTGTTTCCTTATTGTTTCATTATAAGGAATCATACATCTGACCAAGGATACAATATCACTGAAGGCAGAAGTTACTGACTACTAATATTATAAATCAGCAAAGACTTGAAAATGAAATAAAATAAAAATAAAAAAAATCATATTATTGCGTACGAGTCTGTCACCATTTTTTGCACCGGTATGCCTTTTTGTGTATTTCTCATGTTTTGCTGTTAGAAATAGCTAATCTGTACTAATTAATTTACTAAAATGTTAGTGCTTACTGAGTATGAAACTCCAGTTGAAGAAACAGGAGAAATATTGTTAGGGTTGCTGTCAGAAACTGCCAGTGAGTCCACTTGTGGATACAAACTCTCCATTTCTGGCTCTTCAGAAAGGGCATCTTCACTCCCATCCAAGCTTTGTTTATCAGCATACTCAGTTCTCATTTCAACTACAGTAAGAATGGCATTGTCTTTAAGAGGTGGTATTTCCTCTGAGTTCTCAGTGGTTGACAGGAGGTCTTCAGAGCTGTCATTGGCTGGAAAATCACCTTCTGAACTGTCCAGTGAAGGAAGCACTTCCTCTGTGCTCTTATAGATTGAAACATCATCTGATCCTTTACGTTTTCTACTTGCTGCATCCCTCTGTTTCATCTGGAGATGCAAATGATTTTTGGCTGTGTCCATTGACACAGTGTCATCAGTACTAAAACTGTGTTCGGAATATACTGAAGTAATGGAGAAATTCCGAGATGATGGATGTCCCGAATCAGGCGAACAAGTCCCATTTGGAAGGATGCCATTAGGAATTTTGGTGGCTTGCTTCAAGCCTTCATTCTTCTCTTCCATCTCTGGTTGCTCAGTTTCTTCAACAGATTCAAACACCTGAAAGAATAAAAAAAAAAAAAAAAAAAAACAGAAAATATGAATTATATCTGGTCAGTCCCTGACTTACACCATCACTATACTGTTTAGATGATTTACTTTCTGTGAGCTTTCATCCAATTGGCTCATATTTTATACATTGGAAAGAATAAAATGAGACAAATGCTGTTACATTACAGTCATCATTTACATTTCAAATTATCTTCTAAGGTCATAAAGCCTGAGACCTTGAAGTTCTGCAGAGCAGACATAGCAGAAGCAGAAAGATTTCCGGAACCCTGCTAAAAAAGAACTGCTCCTGTTTGTACTAGTCCGTGTAATGATGATAACTCAGGCTTGCTTACTTAATTTCTGCCTTAACACTGCCCATGATTTAAGAGATGAAGGATATCAAATCATAATTTTAATCTCTGTCTCTGTCTAGCACTGTTTCAGTGCTGGGATGACTACATTAAAAGTGCAGTTTAACATCACTTGTAAGTTTAATACAAGACATGAACTCCACACAGCGTATCTCTCAGCTGTCCAGATTTTAGCAGAACATTCAGATCTTTGCCTCATCTTTCTGGTCTGTTCCTTATAAATTTGTGGTTTTCTGGCAAAACACTAACGACTGAAGTCACTAAATAATGACATACATTTGAGATTCAGACTTCATATCCTTCAGAAAATGCATGTTAACACAAATCCTGTTATTCTGATGTTTCTAAGTTTACAAGAATAATTGGGGCTTTTGTACCCAGGTTATTTTTAGGCTTTACCAGATTTCTTTTGCTAAGAGTTTAAAAGGTATGACTTACAGGAGCAAAAATGGCAAAACCCTGAGACTTTGGAGTCCTTCTAGATTATGACCCTTCATCTGATACACATACAGCTGCTTAAACTCATGATGTATATACAGTTACTCACCTAATCCTCCACGTGTTTGACAGCCATGCTAGGGAGAGCACTGTTCCCCATTATAAGACCAGTTATAAACTTTTGGATATTCTGTAAACTACTCAAACTGCATCTGGTGCAGTCAGCGAAGACACAACATTTCATTCTAAAGAGGATCGAATAACTTCAAGGCCAGACCATGGCTGCTCTTTCTTCTCAGTATCATACTGACTTTGTAGAAAAAAACTTATGCTTGACATAATAAAATATAAAAGGAGTCATTACTATTTGAAAACCTTTGCTTAATATAGCCCCATTGTGACCTTAAAACAAGAGACCACTTGGCCTCAAAAGAATAAACACAGCCTCATATTTTATAGACTCCCAAGCCCATGGAATAACATCTGCCTCTCATTTAAACTCAGCCCATCAATCCATGCCTTCAAGGAGTAACTGGATGAAGAAATGGGACTCTATGAATTCCAACATGGAAGCCAACGCATCAAGCATCTCAGTGGATAATAGGCCTTCAGCTTGTTAACCAAATATCTGAACCTACAAATCTGTTTAAAGTAGCCTTCATATAACATTAAGAATATATTTGACTGAAGGCAAATGGAGAGAATAAAACTGTCTTTTCTGCTATTTTAAGTGTATCTAACATGCTTTCTACACTCCATCCCTACCTTCCTCTCATACTTTTTCCACCTATCCCATGTCACCTTGAAAAAAATAGCTCCCCCAATTAGTTTGGGTTTATAGTGTCTTCTGGAAAGTGTTAGTCATTGGTGTTTTAAGTATGCATGTTCTATTCTTTTGAAGCTTTCTGTGAAATATAATATAAAACCAAACTAGGTGGGAGTCTACGCCCCCTCCAACTATATATATACTAACTCCAGGATCACACTACAGTGGGGAAAAGGGCATATACCTTTTACTTGCCTTACAGTACTCTACACAGTGCCAGTACTTCACTTCAGTGAAATGAGAGTCAGTGAAATGAGTTTTCAGTAATTTGAGCTTTCAGCGATTTGGTCAGGGTGAATTCAAATTCAGTGAAATGAGCTTTCAATGAAACAAAGTAGACCCATATATATATATATATATATATATCTGTGTGTGTGTGGGTGTGTCTATATATATATATATATATATATATATATATATATATATATATATATATATTTTTTTTTTTTTTTTACAGAGAGAAGGAGAAAAAAAGAAAGAGAGAGAGAGTTCAGGAATGGTGAAGGTGACCCACACCAGAGGATTGCAGGACAGCTTGTCTTTATTGTTGTGTCATGAGTACAATTTAGTTAATCTGGAGCAGGAAGTTTTGAAAGTGCAGATGCTTTGTTGGTGACTAATTTTAAGTTGATTAAACAAGCTGCAATAAATGATAATAAAAAGCAAATCACTCCCAATATGACCCCATTTTTGTGCAAAAGCTTAATTTTTTCAGCTGTAAGGTACAATTTATCAACTCCATGAAGAACTGTACTATAAAAAGATTGCTTATCTGGAAATCATGCAAAGCAAAACTCATCTAAAATTCATTGTGGCTTTTCTTGTGAAGCACGCTGTAATGTGATGTACATGTTCTGATCAGATGCTCTATTGTAACTCAAAATGCAATATGCCTTGAAATAATACTTGAATGAACTGACCATCACTGAGGTAATTTTTGAAACCTTAACATTTAAAAAGCTTGTATTCTATCTTCTTCTTTTGGCTTTTTCCTGGTTAGGGGTTGCCACAGCATATCACCTGTCCACTCATGATTGGCAGTGGAGTTTTACAGTGTCAAGTTGTCAGCCCAGCACCCAACCTTCCACACAAGGTCCCCATACACACACACAGACCCACCTGGGACCAATTTAGAGTATCCAATCCAACTACAGCATGTCTTTGGGATGTGGGAGGAAAGCACAGCACCCAGAGAAAATCCACTTGACCACAAGGAGAACATGCAGACTCCACACAGAAGGCACCCCAGCCAAGGATCAAACCAGAGAACCTCTTGCTGTGAGGCAGCAATGCAAACCACTGCACCACCGTGGCCACGCTAGCTTGTAGGCATTCTATACAATGGATTAAAAACATTAAAACTATTTTTTAATCTGCAAAAGCATTATTTACTTAAGATTCACACACATTTTGTTATCATTTAAAGACCAAGAAGTTGTAATACAAAAACAGCAGAATACTTAAAATACATCCATTAAATACAGAACCAATACATAGTATAAAACTATCAAACAACTTCTATCAACAATAAACAGAGAAACATTCATAAAATAAGCCACTACAGTGTGCAAATAATAAAATAAGAAAATAACTTTGTGTATTTACTAATTTTTACTACTGGTTGCAATGTAAGAACACAATAATATAATCAATTATTTATAAGGATAATGGCCACCTTCTGCTATGGCTACATTCATAATGCACTAAAACTTTACTGACAAAAATCAAACAAATATGAATCCAAATAATAACTACACCAGAAATGTGGAAAAACAGCAAAAGTCCAGATAAAACTCCACAAGTTTATTACAGAAGTTGAGCACTTTCATCCCCAAGTGGGACTTCTTCAGAACTGCCATTAATGAAACATAAGCCATTTAAATACATCTCAAGCTAATCATGTGACATCCAATGAACCAATCTATTTAGTAAAACAATAAAATACTTCAAATTATCCCCAGGATTCTGCAAGCTCTGCACGGCGTGCAGGAATAGTGCAGGAGCTGCTGGAGGCAATATGGCTGCTGTGCGATCCAGGAGTAAGCTCCCAGGATGTGCAAAGCGCTCCTGCACTATTCCTGCATGGACACAGCTCCTGTATGCAAATGACCCCATTCACAGGTGAAAACCATGCAAATGAGGTGAATTTGTGATCCTGGAAGGTGGCAGCCGGCCATGCAGGACTAGTGTAGTCTGCAGAAATGTACTTGGTTAGTAACAGAGTACATTTCTGCAAACTACAAATTGGAGCCATGACAGCTCCAAATAAAGAGTGTATATTATGTGGAAAGCATGCCAATGGCCAAATATATGGCCACTGGCATGGAAAACAGTTGCAAAAATAAATAAAAAAAACTTTTGTTTTTTTTTAGCTGATTTCAGCTATTTAAGCATAGGGCAGTGGCACGCAAACGGGATCAGGCTGAAAATAAAAAAAAACTTGAAATAAGCATTCTAGCCAAAAATCACAATTTTGCCATTATACTCAATAGCAGGCAGAAGACAACATAGCCAGTGAATAGTGGTTGCTAAGGGGGAAGGCTCAGTGTGGGACTTGTAACTAGGCATTAGCAGGTAATCCTATGCAAATGAGGGGAATTATACTGAATTTTAGATCCCCACTCATGGCTAGCCTGCACCCAATCGTGTCAGTGCCGGAAGACCATGGTGGAAGCCTAAGAGCTAGCTGACATCATAGAGGGGTGTGTCAGGCATACTGTAAGCTTACTGGAGCCCTGTGGCTTGGGTTTGCCCTTAGCTTAGCAGAGCTAAGCAAGGGGATGTGTCTGAGGCTGCCTAGCACTCTTTACATTGCCTAAGAGGGTATGCGTGCTGCGCACCATGTTTTAAAGGAAAAAAAAAGTAAACCAGGAAATAGCAGCTCTGTGCACATCTGATCATGCTGTTTGCACGGTGTGCCCCTGGGCTTAAACAGGAAGGCAATGGGAAGGGAAAACAGCAGTAGGAAGGTAATCAAGGAGAACTAGCATAGCTGGCAGGTGAAATGTATCACAATCAGCCAATTACACAGGCAGCAGCCCAACACACCACTATAAACTATGAAAACACCTTTCCCTCTGTTTTCTCCCACAAACTCTACACCACCGGTGTACATAAGCCGAGAAATTTTACCAAACAAAAGCAACAAAATGATAGGGGCTGCAGCAGCTATCATAAATCAACATGTGGAAGAGGCTGAGGGTGGTGAGGATGAGAATGCTGATGACCAACCCACAGTGAGGAGAAGGAGAAGAGTAAACAGACCCAGGGTAACCTACCAGGGGCTACATGAGCTGCAGATAGTGGAGTGCTATAGGGTGGACAGGGACCTCCTGCAGCAAACTGTTGAGCTGTGCCGGCCACACCTCACACACAGAACCAACAGAGGGGAACACATCCCAGTGGATACCAAGGTATGTGTAGGCCTAAGAATACTAGCCACTGGTACCTTCTAAAGGCCAACTGGGGATATTCATGGGGATCTCACAGGCATCAGCATCCATGGCACTCCACCAGTTCCTGGATGCCATGTCAGCACATGCCGGTGAGCATGTGTATTTCCACAACAGCCATGAGGCGTTGGCCAGCAATATGCATCTCTTCCACCAAATAGCAGAATACCCTGAGGTAGTGGGTGCTATACACTGCACGCACATATGCATTAAAGCACCACCCGGTGAGCAGGGTAGGGTCTACATCAACCGCAAGGGCTTCCCCTCCATCAACTGCCAGGTTGTGTGCGATGCCCAGGGCATTATAATGAATGTGTGTGCTGGCTGCCCTGGAAGCTATCAGGCAGCTGTACCAGAGATTTGCCAGTGGGGACATCCCTTACAGCCACCTAGTGGGGGATGCTGGTTACGCACTGGAGCCGTGTCTGATGACACCCATCAGAAATGCACACACACACACACACACACACACACACACACACACACACACACACACACACACACACACACACACACACACAGCTGAACAAGAACTCCATAATGAGGCACATGCACAGACTAGAACCATAATAGAGCGTGTGCTTGGGATGCTCAAGTCATGGTTCTGGTGCCTGGACACATCCGGTGGAGCCTTTCAGTACTCACCAGCTACATGTACCCAAATTGCCATCGTATGTGCCATGCTACACAATATGATCCTGTGGAACCAGCTGCAGCAGGAACCACACAGGTCAGATCCACACAGCCTCCCACCATTGCCAAGGCCTGCACAGGCACAGAGTGACTCAGAGGAGGAACAACCTGAGCCTGCCCCAATAGGCAGAAGGAGGCGTGCCCAGTATACCCAAACTGTGGCAGACAGGCAACGCATAGCACATACACTGACACGGTAGGAGCCCAGGGAATGACACCTCTCTGACTCACATATACAGTAAAAAGGATGCCAAACATGACACTACCGGTGCTTAACCATGATAGGGGGTGTAATATCTGCATCCGACATAGTCAGCCCACCAGCACCATCCTCAATACTGGCACAGCCACAAGGTAAGTCACTCTCCCTATCAATTGCCAAATGGAGTAGTATGTTTTGTTACTTGTATCTATGGTATGGATGTGAGCATGCAAGGGAATCGGGTGGGTGAATGGGATGCTAACTGATAGTAGACACTTACAGTGGCAGCATGAGATCTGTAACAAATACTGCTGTCACCATAGTAGCCAGTACTAGACAAGGTGACAAAACTCACTGCAGAAATGTGCTGGGCCACATGTGTGTCTATAGGATACATACATGCAAATCAGGGAGGCTTGCATTCCCAACAATAGTCTCAGCCAGCAGGGCAGGCTTAGACAAATACAAACAAAGGCTGTGCTAAGGCCTCTGATTGATGGCTATGGAGAACATTCCCTCCCAGACCTACACAGACAGACAACAACAGGTCAGGCAGTGGGATGTTAGTTCTGAAGGGTCAGAAGTCAGAAACTGAAATGTAGGTCAATCAAACCTAAGACCTGTAGTACACTGATATGCCTCTAGTCAGCATGACAGGTCAGAATACAGAATTAAATGGAGTACCTGAAATACCAGTGCAGTCATAGCAAATGTGTACAAGTGTCAGGTGTGCCCCCTCCCCCAATCCTATGTAGAAATGTAGTAACAGTCAGGTGTGCCCCTCCAATCCTATGTAGAAATGCAGTAACAGTCAGGTGTGCCCACCCCCAATCCTATGTAGAAATGTAGTAACATGTATCGTGTAGGTATAATAACAGTGGCGCACAGATTACCTGAGCTGGCCAAGGTAGCAGGACAGATTGTAGCATGTGTACAGTATGCAGGGCTATGTGTGTTAGGCTGCTGTGTGTTGTATATTGTGTGAGAGTGGTCAGTATGCATGTATGGTGAGGTTTATCCTGGTGGCCATTGGCCAGTACTGCCGATGATAAGGCCAAGTTCTCATAACTGCAGTGCCAAAACAATGCTTCCCAGCAAAACACATTCCAGCAGTAAGCCATAGTAAATGTTTGGAAGTAATACGTGTCACCATCTGAAAGATGGACATGGCATGAATGTGGGCCCAGACCTACAAGCAGTACACAGGGGGACTTGCGCCAGGCGGTGTATAATATGTAACTGTCAAATGGACACACCCTTGGAATTGTATATACAGGTTAGCAGCACATTATTTGGGCTTGTAATAGGGAATACCGATGTTGTCTGGCCAAACATTGGCAGACCACAAAGGTCACAGTTATGAAGTATTGAGAAACAGCTGATACCCCTGCACAAGCCAGCATAAGTGGAATGCCCCATGCATATCTGTGAGTCATATGCAAGTAATGTCCATAGCACACATGCACCCATCATACCCCACCATCACCCACAGGTACCTCTCTGGTCTTATACCTGCTGTTGGGTCCCCACCTCTGTATGGCAATAGCTAAAGAATGCTGCATGCAGAACAGGTGCCCCATGCAGGTGTGTCCCTAGCTGTAAGCAGCACCCTGCCAGCATCCACACCACTGGATCAATAATGACAGAAAGTATTGGCATGAACACCTTGCACACCTACTCTGTCACCCAGGGGAATATAGTGTATTGCAGTCTGGGACTGTAGGAGTGACAAAATGCAATGGCATGCTACAGCTGGCCTGCATCACTACCAAATGGCCTACAGTCCTCTGCCAAAGGTCTGTGTCTCACCCATACTGCCAATCTATGTTATGTCATGGACTCCCAAATAACAACACAACACAGTCCACAGAACCCAAATGCAAGGCCATGTGGACAAATCCCAGCAACATGTCCACCATATCCTACTGCATGAACTGTGGACCAACACAAAATTACTGCTCGGATGAGGTGATAACTATAGGGAACATATCAGATAATGGTTGCATAATGTTTGGAAGAGGATAGAATAATAGAGGGGGGTAGGAGCATGGGCAGCATGGAGTGTGTGAAGTCTGAAACTCAGCCATGTGCACATACTATCCCCGGCTGCAAACACAAGAATGGGTGGCTACAAACCTGCTCATAAACCATAATATGAAGGGGTAATGTCCAGATTTATGATCCCTGCCTCTGGGTAACCTGTGTGAATCTGTACAGCTGTGAGGTATGGCAACAGCAGGATATGGCCATACTGCCATGTTGATCGATGTACAAGCATGAGATCCTCGGCCACCACTGTACCAAGGTGCTGAACCATTTACACAGACCCAGTAGCAAGTGTCTGCAGTGTCCCCTCCAGAATGGCATGATTGTGCAAGAATATGTAGGCTGCTGACCACAATATTGGACACAGCTGCATTCACCCTGTGTTCCCCAGGTTATTACTGCAAGCAAATATGCATACCTGACAGTACTTGATGACATAAAACATCATGGTGTAAAACAGTACATATGTCTGAATATCTCTCCTAACACCAAGACCATGTAGCAGAAGCAGCACAGACACAATTACCTACAGTAACCCACTATCCTTTGCCCATTTTGACCCCATATTGTCAACCACTCTATAGATATTCCGCAGAAACAGGTTGCTAGCTGCAGGTGTAGAACACAGAAGCCTACACTGGAGTACAATCTACCTGGAATGGATTCATACATTCAATACAGAATGTCATACTAGGCATGCTACCACACTAAGAGAAATGAAGGCCATGTCAGACAACAAAATACTAAAAGGTCATACTGGGCATGCTCACACACTTAGAAATGAAGCCCATGTGTGGCAACAACAGTGGACCATACATTTCTGACAGTTGCAGATGTTAGTGTACACACTCCTCAGTACACATCAGTCATGCTTTGCACACATATTGGATAGGAATACACACATATATCCAAGGAAAACACACTATAACAGGCCAAAATTTCACATACATAGATTTGTGGAAGAGAGTGACAGACAGTGACAAAGAGCTTCCCATCATGAGGCCTGTCCCACCCAGTACACATCCAATTGGCTAAAACCACACAATGTGCAAATGTCAATCACCGTAGACATTTGCCTCTGGTATCCCTCAGCACTATAGTGTCTGTGGTGCTTGTGATAACTGTGTAATATGACTGCACAAGTCAGCAGTCATCTAGCAGCTGTATACATGTACCTGTGGAATATAAACCTGTGTGTGCCTGAGTGTTGTGTGTTTGCCTCTAGATGAAGGGGTTATGGCCCATGCACACATACTGCACTCCACATTGCCCTACTATAGCAAGCCTGCTGATGTCTTCATCTTGAAATACACCTTTGGGGAAATAGTAGCCCAGTAATCTCTGTGGTGCATCCTATAACTGTGTGATGCTGTAGTATGATGTACTAGTTAGGTAGGAGTTTTAATCCCAGACATGGCAACTGTGTGTGTGTGTGTGTGTGTGTGTGTGTGTGTGTGTGTGTGTGTGTGTGTGTGTGTGTGTGTGTGTGTGTGTGTGTTTGTCTGTGTAGGGATCAGTGCTTTTTAGGCCATTCACACTCACTACAATTACAAATGCCCTATTTTGGCAGGGCTGCTGATGTCATTCACTTTGAAATATATCTTTGGGGAAGGAGTAGCCCCGTAAGTTCTGTGGTGTGTGCTATGAGGAGTTCTGTCCCCAGATATGGCAACTGTGAAACTCTGTGAGTGTGTGTGTGTTTGGTTGTGTGTGTGTAGGGATCAATGTTTTTTTGGCCATTCACAGTCACTACGCACATCTACAAATGGAGAACATTGATAACTGTGCAGTAACAGAGACCTGATCCAAGCCTCCAGAGAGCACCCGTGCAAAACCAGGTACAGCTCTCACCACACCTGTTGGCCACCTAACCAGGACCAAAGCAATAAAGGTGGAGGAGTGGCCATATTCACCAAAGATATTCATACCACCAGGCTACTTGCCCAACAGAATGTGTCTGAAATACCCCTGGTGCAACTAACAGTAGGTTAGACTGCATACCAAATTGTATAGCTTGCTACAGATCCCCCACCATGTCCCATGATTCCCACTACAGCTTTTGAAACATACTGTGAAATATTATGATACAAGCAAACACCCTAATACTGGGTGACTTACACTACCCTGCCATTAACTGGGAAAACCACTTGTGTACCAACACGTGTGCCCAACAGTTCTTGGAAGTCATAAGTCCCAATGCCCTGTATCAAGTAACCCATAGTCCCACCAGGGGCTCAAATATCCTAGACCTGGTCATTACCAACATGGGAAATCAATGCTCCACACCTATGGTCACCCCGTCTATGGTCAGTTCTGCCCACGAGCTAATCACCCTTAACATCAACATCCCCTCTCCCAGACCCCAGTAAGAAACCTCCGTAGCACACATCTCCAAAGCCAGTGTCATGCTACACATGTCAGACGTGACTAACATCATGACACCCATACAGATGGGAACTGAAAGGATGACTGCTGAATCCTACATGAAGGCACTGTATGAGAACATCCACTCGTGCATGAATCGTGCCATCCAATATAGAACCAAGACGCTCCCCACCAAGAAAAGGAAGCCAATGTGCTGGTCCCCAGCCATAAACATACTGTACAACAAAAGGAGGAAACTGTTGCAGAAATGGGGGAATTTCCAGGATGCAAAATACTCCCTTACCAGCCACAGTAAGAAGCAGAGATCCCTCATAACATCCACCAAAGCTAGTTACGAACATAATACATCCAAAGATGTCAAAGACAACTGCAAGCTGCTCCATAGCTATGTGAGGAATCTAAATGGCAATGTTCAGATCTGCTCTGAGTTACAACAGGATGGTATGAAATATATTGCTACCAGGGATACTGCCAATATCCTGGCAGATCGATTCAGTGCCAACTGCACTCCCCTCCCAACCCCAAATGGCCCATCTCAACATGTAAAGATTGCCAGATTCTGGTAATAACAGCCACAAAGGTAAAAACCACACTCTTCAGAGCTATGACAACAGCAGCCATGGGACCAGTCAACATCCTGGGCTGTGTACTACGTGAGCTACAAGCTGAACTGGCATCTCACCTACATGCCATGTCTAATCATAGCCACACCTCAGGCTCTGTGCCCACTGTGTGCCGCACAGCTACAGTTATCCCAGTCCACAAGGGGGGTTCCACCTTGTATACTGGGAATTACAGCCCCAGCAGTATGACGTGCTTGATTTGCAAGGCCATGGAATGTATTATCATGGAAATTAAAACAAAAACATTGGCAACCTGCAAACACTGGATCTCAACCAGGTTGGGCTTGTGAAGGGCTGATCATGTCACCTCAACCTGATTGATAACTGTGAATCCATCTCCAGAGCTGTGGACGAGGGTAAGGTGGTTCACACAGTCTATCCGGACCTCGCCAAGGCCTTTGACACCATTTCCCAGTCTGGAATCATAGATAAATGTATCAAACTGGCCATCAATTCCTATGTCACCTGATGGGCCACCTGTTGCACTGACAGAACCCATACTGTAAACATAGGTGACACCAACCCCAGCCCCAGACACGTGACATTTGGAGTACCTTAAAGTTCAGTCCTGGCACCACCCTTGTTTGGCATCTACTGCTCGGAAGTACAGTCTGACAGTAAGGGACTCTGGCAGACAAAGGTTGCATATGACTGCACACTGGGAGCCAATACTGAATCCCCATCTGATGTGGATATTCTACAAAAGGACCTTACAGAAACACATGCTTGGTGCCTGCACCATAGCCTCAAGATCAATGCCAAGAAATATGCAGTTATCCCCTTTGGGAAGCGACATGTACCTGTGAAGTACCACATAGGTGGCAGTACACTAAACACCTAAAGTGTGATAACAGACTTAGGGACACAGGTGGAAAGTGGTCACACCTTTGATAACCACATCACCACAACAGTCAGGAAACCCACCTATGTGGCGCACCTCACCACTAAGGGCTTTACATGCAGGAAAAGGAGGCCATTGTCCCACAGTAGTCATCTCTCAGTAGACCCAGTACAGACTGCAATGGCCCATTACGTATGTACCTCACAAGACATCTGCAACAACTAGAAAGGCTGCAGACATACCTCACAAAATGGATTACAGGCCTAAACCAGATGCTCTGTGCTGACCACCTCTGTGGCTCTGCTCGACAGTGGCACAGGAAAGCAATTTTCATGGGTGGCAAAAGCCAAGGTACCTTTTTGGCTGGGCTTGTATAGGCCCCACGGCCAATAGCCTAGTACCTACATATGAACCTATGACTTTCTGAAAATCATCCAGCTATACTCACATATTGTGTTCTCAGCAGTGATCTCTGCTTAACATACCATGCCATATCAAACACACAGCTGTTGGACTTGCTACACTTAAAGAATTCCAAACCCTCACAGCCAGATACTCCAGGGATCCAACTCTTGTCATCACAATGAACAATACATGCTGGAGGGATGTGTTCCTGACCCAGAGACTCCCCAGACTCTGGAATAGACTGCCCATACATGTCAAGCAGAGTGCCTCTTTGGCTTTTTTGGGGTGGGAGGTTGGCATGATGGTTAAGGTGTTGACCTTACAGATGCAAGGTGCAGGGTTTGATTCTCACAGGGAGCAATTAGCTAGGCTTAAAGTGGTCCATAAGGATAGTTAGCCTAGTACTAATCTATGAACCTATGAACCCTCTTCAAAATGAACCTGGATGATTGGATTGGAGAAAGGAAATTGACTGCGGGGATCATGTCAGCTGCCCTGCTAGACAGGGGTCCACAGAAGTAAATATTGCGGGAAGACATAGCCAGGGAATTGTCATGTCTAGGCATGTATAGGCCCTAGGGCCGATAGTCTAGTCTCAACCTATGAACCTATGAACTACACTTTCCATTGCCCAACCTTGGCAAGGTTGCTGATGTCATTCACTTTGAAATACACCTTTGGGGAAAGAGTAGCCCAGTGATCTCTGTGGCACATACTATAACTGTGCAATGCTGTAGTGTGATATGCTAGTTAGGTAGGAGTTCTATTCCCAGACATGGCAAGTGTAAAAGTTTGTGTGTGTGGTTGTTTGTCTATGTAGGGATCAATGCTTTTCTGGTTATTCACAGTCACTACAACTTCCATTGCCCCACTTTGGCAAGCCTGCTGATGTCATTCACTTTGAAATACACCTTTGGGGAAGGAGCAGCCCAGTAATCTTCGTGGTGCATCCTATAACTGTGAAATACTGTAGTGTGATATACTAGTTAAGTAGGAGTTATATTCACAGACATGACAAGTGTAAATGTTTTTGTGTGTGTTTGTCTGTGTAGGGATCAATGCTTTTGAGGCCATTCACAGTCACTACAACTTGATGTCATTCACTTTTTAATATGCCTTTGGGGAAAGAGAAGCCCAGTAATCTCTTTGGAATGTCCTATAACTGTGTAATGCTGTAGTGTGATATACTATTTAGGCAGGAGTTCTACTCCCAGACATGGCAAGTATAAAAGTTTGTCTGTGTAGGGGATCAATGCTTCTGAGGCCATTCACAGTCACTACAACTTCCATTGCCCTACTTTGGCAAGCCTGCTGATGTCATTCACTTTGAAATACACCTTTGGGGAAGGAGTAGCCCAGTAATTTCTGAGGCGTGTCCTATAACTGCATAATGCTGTACTGTGATATACTAGTTAGGTAGGAATTGTATTCCCAGACATGGCAAGTGTAAACGTTTTTGTGTGAGTTTGTTTGTCTGTGTAGGGACCAATGCTTTTGAGGCCATTCACAGTCACTACAACTTCCACTGCCCTACTTTGGCAAGCCTGCTGATGTCATTCACTTTGAAATACACCTTTGGGGAAGGAGTAGCCCAGTAATCTCTGTGGCGCATCCTATAACTGCGTAATGCTGTAGTGTGATACACTAGTTAGGTAGGAGTTCTATTCCCAGACATGGCAAGTGTAAAGGTTTGTGTGTTTGCTTATGGGATCAATGCTTTGGAGGCCATTCACAATCATTACAACTTCCATTGCCCTACTTTGGCAAACCTGCTGATGTCATTCACTTTGAAATACACCTTTGGTGAAGAAGTAGCCCAGTAATCCCTGTGGCGCATGCTATAACTGTGTAATGCTGTAGTGTGATGTAATAGTCAGGTAGAAGTTCTAATCCCAGACATGGCAACTGTGAGAGTTGGTGTGTGTGTTTGTCATTCATATCCTGTGTGGAGGTAGTTTTGAGTGTGTAACAAATTGACTTATTGTGGAGTGGGTTTTGCAACTTTCTTATATGGTGGGTCTATTATATGTCACAATGTCCACCTTATAAGTATAACAGATGTCAAACAGCAGAGAGGCTGGGGTAGACAGTCCATACTCCTACGTGTGACATCATGGCTTGGCGAACATTATAGGCAACCCTTGTATTACCCAGAGAACACTCTCCACCCACGTCTCATACACAAACACACTCGGCTAGGCAACAACCACTATGTTGGTAGTTCCCTGCATATTGCCCACAGACAGTAACCATGGTGTGATTGCAGTAGACTACAGAGGGCATGGCACCCTGTCCCATCCCTACAATAGGCAATTCATTGCTTACAGTGCTCCTTCACTAAGTTCCCCACTGGACGCATGCAACAACTGTAGAGCCAGCAAATGTAACCCACAAAAAACATACCATGCCTTACACACATGCCCTGTATGGACAGATACCACTGACACCAGGGAATACCTGTATCATGCTGTCAATGTAGGTGCAGGGTCAACCTGGTGTCCAATGCCAGTTCTCACCACATGAGGCCAGGAATGGCACATCTGATGGTAATCTGTCTACCCAACATGCCCCAGACACCCCAGGTACACTTCCACATGTCACAGAATATGCATGTGGGACATGTGCACATCCCAGACACCGTCCATGTCATGGACTATAAAACACATACATGGCAAGCACTGCACAGCACTGGCCACCCAAAACAGTAACTCAGATGACTGGATGGTGAATACAATACCCACCTACACTGCAGAACATTGTCATGTGGCCTGATGCCAAGGTATATCCCTTACCTAGCCTTGTACAGCCTTCTGGCACAGCCAACTACTACACACCTATGAAGCAATGCACCAATGCATGTCAGTACTGGCAACCTGTGTGTGTGTGTGTGTGTGTGTGTGTGTGTGTGTGTGTGTGTGTATGTGTGGATTATAATGATTTGGACACAATTCACACTCACTACACCTCCCATTGGCCTACTGAAGCATGCCTTCAGATGTCAGACACCTTGAAATACCCTTTGACCATATATCGTCCTGATAGCCCCTGTGGTGCATGTGATACCTGCATATTACTGTATTGTGGCAAACTAGCTAGTTAGGAAGTCTACTCCTGACCCTGCCAACTGTGATAATGTGTGTGAGTCCCTGAGACAGAGTGTGGCTGTGTTGATGTTGACACCTGTTCATGTGGACAGGCACGTGTACTACACCTACCGTATCCCTCCTTTATCACTGTTGCAGATGTCACTCACCATCGAATATACCTTTGGACAGCTCCCCAACATGTAAGCTCTGTGGCGCATGCAATAACTGCATAGACATGTGATAGCAATACATAGGCAGGGGGTTGAAACTGGTAAGTGTGTGACACAAACATGCTTAGGTTTTACTCTCCCACCCCCTCCCTGTCTTTCTTTGTTTCTGTCTGTCTCTCTCACTCCCTCTCTGGTGGATGTGGAGAAGTACTCCTGCTTTGCTTAGGCAGCAGCTTGTGTTTTGTAAGTGATGCTCATGATCAGATGATGGCCTCTGCACGAATTGCAGTCCCCCACTAGCTGACTGCATGTGGAACAGCTGTGGTAACATTCCCACAGTCAACTGCATGGAAACTCACTCCTATAACTACGAACATCATGTGGGTGTTGGCTCTTTTCATTCACTGTGAGCAGGACTTCATGTCGGTGTTTGGCAAACAGCATCATAGATGGTAGTGGGATATACCTCTAACAACATACACTGTGGAGACAGGCCAACAAACAGGAGGGGGATGTTCAGGACATGACTACAGAATGTAAGTGTTGCTCTTCTGCATTTGGAGTAATGTTGGTTTTACAGGGTTTGTGTGGATATGGCAGGTCTACATGATTTAATATCTGTCATGACAGTGTTATGTGTTTGAGAAAACTGTCACCTGTAGGGTTATCTGCAGACTGGCCCGTGTTTGAAGTCTTATGTTCCTTGTGTTACTCACAGATCACCTATCTTAGAACTGCAGAAGCATAGTCTGAGGATTACAGTCAGTACATGGTGACAGCCATGAGAGTTACTGACTTCATATCCCTCACAGGACATATGTCACAACAAACCTTGTTAAAACAGTAAATGTATGAGGGTATCACAGCAACATGCCAATATTGGCCCAGTGTATTGGCCACAAGTCTGTCAACCTTTGTACATATGTTATGCAGTAAGAGGTGCATATCTTCTGTACACTATTATTTATTGACATCATACATGATAACAAGCCAGTCAGATATTAGACTGCTAGTCATGTTATTTCTGAGGACGTAACCTGGGCATTCTGTGGTTGTGTGTACAGTAATGGGGTCTGTGCACTTATGGTGATTGTCGACAGTATGTGTATTGTGAATATGTACCTTGGCCTGTGTACAGACTGTGGTAGCTGTCATTGTTCTTGGTCCTGTTCCATCTGATATTACATGCTTCTCCAGTGTATGGTATCCTGTCGGCTCACGTGTTTGTAGGGCCAAACACACGTGTCCTATACCACAGACAGGCATTGGACCACACTGTGTCATGACCCAGTATATGTAGGGTTAGTGTGTGAGTGGCACATATGAGGATAGTGTTGATCAGACAGTCCATATAGTGTAGTATTAAGCTTGTGTACCACATGTGGCTGTGGCTGTGTCACACTGGTTGTGGGTGTGCACTTTCACACAGGTGTCTGTTACTCTGTGCTGTGACATGCCTGTAGAGCCTGCTATATTTGCAGGTACATGCGTATTCCCCCATACAAAATGTACGCCAGTGTTATGGCAGTCTGCCTGTAGTTTGCACAGTGCTTTGTTACATGCCTAGCAGCTTAGTGTAATTACCCATTGTGATGTTATGTCCAAATATTTGCAAGATGTACAGCAATTTTTAGTGTAATGTATTTCTTTCCCCATTTGCAGTTCACTATACTTTTATCTGCCTTTGCATAGCATCATGTGACTGTTTTTTATCAGCTAATTGAATGCACCTATTTAAGCTGCTTGCTATTTTATAGTAGTGTCTGATGAAGCAACACCAGTTGTGAAAGCGCTTACCTTTTCTTTTTTGTTTTTGATTTTGGTTTGAATAAACGTCATTTTTTGTGTGTTAACTTGGAGCAGTTTTTCTGTTTTTGCTTTATATATTTTCTGCACCTTATTTTTACCTCTAGCCATTTTTAATCTTCACATGACAATGCATCACCCTACTATGCCTGTGGCATGTGCTTTAAATGCATATCCCTGTAGTAGCACTCTTGGGATGGACAAGGGGTTGTACTGCAGTCCTGGTCAATGTTTGATGGTGGGTATGTCAGAGTGTCATCATGGGTTCCAGTGCATACAATATCCACAGTGGGGTGTGGGTGCTGGGTATACTGTCAATACACCATGGTACCCTCAGTACATGTCCCATGTACCACTGTATGGTGAACACTGTCTCCATCAACCATGCAGGTAACTGAAAACACTATCCAGCCTCGGTATGCACGTGCTATGTGCAGCCTACCTGTAACACATTGGACACACTGACAAGGTAGTTATTACTGATAGCCCCAGGTCTCTTGGATGTGTGCCTGACTGTTATGTGTTTGTTAATGCGTATATGATGGTATGTCACACTATGTATTGTCTATATACGACCATTACACCCCCCCCATTACCATACTGTACATGCCTGGGGATGTTCTGCATGTAACATGTAACCTAGAACACACCTCATCCTAAATGCTGTGTGGTTTGTGCAATTAAAGCCACACACATCAGTAGCACTACATACCTAGGTAGGTGTCTAGTCCCAGTGTTGCCAAGAAGAGTGTGAATGTATGTGAAGGGATCTACTTCAGGTTGCTGAAAATACATGTTCCAGGGGTGCATCTGTACATCTGGCACAGGCAGTAACTGTTATACAGACCTGTGACATGTGTTCAACTGTACCCAGGATATAGCACAGCCATGGTGTCACCACAGTGCCATACCCCTTGTGAGATATGACAGCAGACGATCCTCCTGCTGACACATGAACACCTACAACACAAATGGATAACATTATGGAGACCACAATCACTCAGTGTTACTAACAGCTATAATGCATCATGGTTGGACAGCTACACTACCTGACATGTAAGCATTTTCAGTATACAAACCCAAACGACCCCCTGGCCAACTCCTACTTTCCTATACTACAGCAAAAAAATGGAACTCACTTCCTTCCCTTCTAAGAGTCACTACAAACTATGAACATTTCAAATCTCTTCTCCATTCTCACCTCTTCCAAAATTGGAAATGTAATTGTATACTTCCTACCTAGATCTCAATATATCCTAGTTCCATCCCCCCCTGGTTCACCTTCTTCAGACACTCTCCTTAGCTCCCTTCCCTCTTCTTCATTATCTCCTCCTTCCTCCCTGATTAAACCCTTTATTTCCTTTAAGTGCTCTCATCCCACTGCCCACTTGTATGCTTACTCTCACCTTTAAATCCTTTGCCTTTTACACAAGGTGTTCTCCTGGACTCGATCACAATATGAACATTAGTTTATCTGTTCTTTTTCTATCCTCTTCTGGACACCTCTCCTTTAATTTATTTGCTTCTTCTTCGCTTCTCCCATGCTTCTCTGCTCCTGCATTCAAACTCTATCTATAATTTCCTTTTTCTTTCCTACTTTACTAACATTACAGTTGCATTAATATATCATTTTCTTATGTATAGTGCCCAATGCACCTCATTTTTGTTTGGAGATTGTTAAAGTATTATGCTATTAGAACAGAGAGTGTTTTTGTGTGTAATGTATTAGTTTAGAGCTTTTCTGCTGTGTTTTTGTGTGTAATATATTATTCATGGAGCTTTTCTCCCCGGGCCTCCACTGAAAACGGGCTTCCCCTGTTATCAAACTGGAAATAAATAAATAAATAAATAAATAAATAAACATTACTACTAACAACATGTTACACAGCAGTACATTGGTACACTGTAGTACAGTCACCGTGTGCATCAGAACCATATAACCCTGTCCCTGCATCAATGTTATGGATGACAGGGATGTGGCACAGGTATCATCATATGCTCAGGGTGTGTTGTTGGTTTGCCAAAGACCTAGGGTGGGCCATACGTTTGACACTATGTGTGTGAGCAAGGGGTTTAAGTTACTAATATGGCCATGTGGTGTGTGTAGGTATGGCATTGCCCTAGGTGTGTTAGTATTATGTGTGGGTATGCATGCACACAGTTCTGCCATGTGGCTGCCCTATATAGGTGTTTGTTGGACAGCTGCAGATTATACCTGGCAGGGTGTGTAGTTCACTGCCTCCAGCCATGGACACGAGAACTGTGCCTGCCAAGGTTTCCACAGGCATGTCCAGGTATAAGCCTTGATGTGCTACTCTTCCCTGATGATGACATATGTCCGCTGGAACCAGGTCCCTCCTGGGACTGGTCGGAGCTGCATGCACATGGCCTGCTGTGGTGTGGTGTGGACAGCATCCCCCCTGCAGTGCTGGGGCTGGTACTGCCACTACGGGAGTGGCTTGGTGTCCTTGCATGTCCACATCGATCGCCAGATGTTGGTGTTGCTGTCCTATGTCCACGTGGCCATTGCACTAGTCTCATCACATGCTCTAGCACAGACAATCCAAGGTCGAGGAGGCACACCATCTCACCCCACCATCTATCCATGACCTCTGTATAATAATTGAGGGCACCTGCAAGATCACGGATGTTGTCACTTACAGCTGAAAAAGCAGCCATCTGCAGCCTCAGACCCTGCCTGGTGTACCATGCCATACATGCCTGTGCCTCCATGGCAGCCTGAAACATACGTCTGGTGGTACAAGATGTGGTACTTCTGCCAGGGGCACGATGAGCAGCAGCCCTCCCATGAGCACCTCTGTACATCTGCCTATGTCGTACCCTGCCAGACATCCAGCTTTGGCCGCTGTGTCCAGACACAGCAGCCATAGATACCACACTGTCCTGTGCACTGCCACCAACCGCCAAATGCACCTTTGCTATGGCCACTGGCGATGGGGTATCTATAGGCACTGTGACTCTGTGCAGGGATGGGGTAGATAACAAGGGGATGTCAAATGATGGTGCAGTTTCGGCCTCTGACAACCCCACCTGTGCCTCAACACACCTATCATCATTTTCAGTGTCTTTATGGACATCAACATCAGACTGCATGCAGGAGGGACCCTGACCCATCTCGCCACCTGTGAGGGGAAAACAAGAAATGCACTTTAATACCTGTACGTCATTGCTTAACTGTACACACATATACACACACGCATACACACACACACACACACACACACACACACACCCTGACATTCCACCATAATATCTACCTCTCTTTGAGTTACAGACTGTCCCAGGTTTATTCTCTTAAGTTCTCCTTCCTGCATCACACTTGGAAACCTACACTTATTAATATCACTCATTAACATATCATTCTTCTAATTGCCTAGACAAGTGACCACAAAACATGACTTGTTACTCCATTACCTCTTTGACTTAACTGGAGATGGTTTTACAACAACTCACCACTGTCATCCAGTGTTCACCTTGGGTTTGTCCAGACATTGTGAGCATGGTCCCCATATATTAGGGGCTACTACAGTCACTCAATAATGTCACGCACTGGAGTGTCATACGTAACTATTGCTCAGCAGATGCACGATCTGTTGCTCTATTAACTTATTATGTGGACAACAGTAATATTTGGTTACACTCACTGGTGTTGTCTAGTAATTCCCAATGCATCTGTAGTGCTGCATACAGCTGTCTGCTGATTTTAGTTTTAACAGTATACCTGGTGTCTAGTTTCCCTCCCAATGCATGTTCCATGCTACAGACCTTATTATACTATCAGCTGTCCTGAGATAACATATCAGATAAGTATTCCTGGTGTTGCATGTGTTAGTCCATGTACTGCACAATTCCAAAGGGAAGTCGAGACTTATGAACAACCCCACACACAAACACGCACACACACACACACACACACACACACACACACACATACACACACACACACACACACACACACACACACACACACACACACACACACACACACACACACACACACACACCCTACATGCATCATTCCCCCTCCACTCCACCAGATTGCACTTACAGACACACACACACACACTTGCAGGTGAGGTTGCATGAAGATATTACACACAGACCTCCCATTACCCATCTGTCAACATGCACAACATATGGTACTCAACAGCATGCAGTGCAGCTATAGTCAATCCATGCTAGCAACAGTATACATGTGTGTGGTGCATGGGCTGTGTTAGGTGATGCCCCTTCCCCTGGAAAACACTGCACCCATGTACACAGTATTGCTGTGCATCTGTTCAGTACCCTGCCATGTACTGTGCACCATACCTCACAGGTGTAAACACCATTGCTGAATGTGTATTACTGTGTCAGTTATGTCTGCTCTGCTGCTAACATCCCCTATGTGTTTGTCCAACCCATACCTGGGATGATATGTGGACAGATGTCATTTGTGAATGCCTGCTGTCTGATTTATAGATGTCATCATCAGTGGTGCATGTATGAGCAATACATTACAATTACACTGACAAACGTCAACCCTTACCATGGCTACGGGGAGTGAACACACCCTTATTGATATGACGCCCTCTTCCTTGATATGCCATGGGATCACATTACCTCATATGTTAACATTACATGAGCCTGATATGTGACATATGTTCTGTACAATCAAATGTAGTGTCAAACAAATGTGTTAGTTGTGGTGATGCTGATTGAGATGCATGCACTTGAGTGTATATGTGTGCACGCCCTTATCATGATGGTTTGTTGCACCTACTGTTACGTGTACTACAGAAGTCACTATTCCTGGCAGGGGGATACTAGCACGGGCCATCTGCATTTGCCAGTATATGTTCAGTCTGCCCTACACATGTCCCCCAACTCTGCATGATTGCAAGGTCAACTCATGTGCACATCCCTTGGAGTGTTTACACACTGCTGTCACTATTGCTGTGGGGTCAGGATTATGTCTGCCACAGTTCCTGACCCTGACTGTGTGCAGATACAGCCATTTGAGGCATTCTTTGGTTCCCTGCTGCAGTGCACTGTTGTGTCATGATGACACCCCCTCCCCACCTTCAGCTTTTTTGCAGATGCTTGACAACTATGGCCTACACATATGTGTCAGTTTACACTGTCCAAACACTTAACACCATGTCTAACAGCCTAGTCCCAGCTAATGAATGGCAAACATACGGTGTGCACTGGCACTGGCATGGTACAGATGGGGATGGTGGTCCTGAGGTGGGGTGAGGTGTTGGTTGTGCAGCACATGTATCATACATGATACTGTCTGTAGGTTTCCAACGTGGTCTTGGTACACCAGTACACATTGCAACGCATGCCTTTTGGGGACCTCTTCTGTTATGCAAACACTATCTGTAGAGAGGCCTGGCTGAAGTTTCCTGTGATACAACTGTCACATCTGATTACCCTAACCCATGTAGGGTTACCACCTGTCTATTTTTGTGAGGGACAGTCCCTCTTTGGGCAGTTGTGTCTCACAAAAAAAACTAAAAAGTGGCAAATGTCCTGAGATTTTAAGACAAAAAAACTATCATAGGTTTTCTTTAATAGTTGCATAAAAAGTTATTTTGTATGTAGAAACACCCAAATGTTACAAGAAGTAGCATAAGCAACTCAAATGTTACAAGAATAACCTTAAATTTAGGCAAACAAGTGAAGATCTGACCTTTTCACTATCCACGGTTATGTTTTCTCCTGAAAAATCTCATGTTCCTACAAAAGAAGTCCCGCTCTGGACATCTGAAATGGTGGCAACCCTAAACCCATGGGCCACATGATTGCAGAGTCCAGGCAATTGCTGACACACGTACTGCACAGCCAGTACTTGCTAGACATTCCTGCACCCCTCTCGGTGTTGTGGCATGTTACTAGGCAGCCTGCATGAACTGGTCTGCTACATGTCACACCATCTGTCTTGGATGGCCATTTATTTCCTACATCATTCCTGTCCCATACATCCTCGCCACATACATGACTGTCTGCATTGTTTGCCATGGTATATGCAATGGTGAGGTATGGCTACATGTCCAGCTCATGGGTGCTACCTGTTGGGTATGGGGCTCATGCCATGGCATGTAAGATGTGTGCAAGTAATAATCTAAGCCACAGCTGCCTCTGTGCAGGTAAGTGTGCACATTTGATGGCCAAACATCTTGGACAGCAGACCAATACTTGGTGTGACACTGGGGATGTTTACTTGATGGAAGGTGCATTTCCATGACAAATGCATGCAGTCAGTACCTCAACAGCTGCTTCCACTATATTTTATCTGGAGTGTGTGCACCCTA
>NC_056733.1:558862193-558899693 GCF_019279795.1 Protopterus annectens
CAGACTAGTTATCTCACTCCATCCTGTCACCTTGGAACTATTTTAATATCATTCTTCTAATTGCCTAGACAAGTGACCACAAAACATGACTTGTTACTCCATTACCTCTTTGACTTGATTGGAGATGGTTTTACAACAACTCACCATTGTCATCCAGTGTTCACCTTGGGTTTGTCCAGACATCGTGAGCATGGTCCCCATATATTAGGGGCTACTACAGTCACTCAATAATGTCACGCACTGGAGTGTCATACGTAACTATTGCTCAGCAGATGCCGCGATCTGTTGCTCTATTAACTTATTATGTGGACAACAGTAATATTTGGTTACACTCACTGGTGTTGTCTAGTAATTCCCAATGCATCTGTAGTGCTGCATACAGCTGTCTGCTGATTTTAGTTTTAACAGTATACCTGGTGTCTAGTTTCCCTCCCAATGCATGTTCCATGCTACAGACCTTATTATACTATCAGCTGTCCTGAGATAACATATCAGATAAGTATTCCTGGTGTTGCATGTGTTAGTCCATGTACTGCACAATTCCAAAGGGAAGTCGAGACTTATGAACAACCCCACACACAAACACGCACACACATACACACACACACACACACACACACACACACACACACACACACACACACACACACACACACACACACACACACACACACACACACACACACACCCTACATGCATCATTCCCCCTCCACTCCACCAGATTGCACTTACAGACACACACACACACTTGCAGGTGAGGTTGCATGAAGATATTACACAGACCTCCCATTACCCATCTGTCAACATGCACAACATATGGTACTCAACAGCATGCAGTGCAGCTATAGTCAATCCATGCTAGCAACAGTATACATGTGTGTGGTGCATGGGCTGTGTTAGGTTATGCCCCTTCCCCTGGAAAACACTGCACCCATGTACACAGTATTGCTGTGCATCTGTTCAGTACCCTGCCATGTACTGTGCACCATACCTCACAGGTGTAAACACCATTGCTGAATGTGTATTACTGTGTCAGTTATGTCTGCTCTGCTGCTAACATCCCCTATGTGTTTGTCCAACTCATACCTGGGATGATATGTGGACAGATGTCATTTGTGAATGCCTGCTGTCTGATTTACAGCTGTCATCATCAGTGGTGCATGTATGAGCAATACATTACAATTACACTGACAAACGTCAACCCTTACCATGGCTACAGGGAGTGTACACACCCTTATTGATATGACGCCCTCTTCCTTGATATGCCATGGGATCACATTACCTCATATGTTAACATTACATGAGCCTGATATGTGACATATGTTCTGTACAATCAAATGTAGTGTCAAACAAATGTGTTAGTTGTGGTGATGCTGATTGAGATGCATGCACTTGAGGTGTATATGTGTGCAGCCCTTATCATGATGGTTTGTTGCACCTACTGTTCGTGTACTACAGAGTCACTATTCCTGGCAGGGGGATACTAGCACGGGCCATCTGCATTTGCCAGTATATGGTCAGTCTGCCCTACACATGTCCCCCAACTCTGCATGATTGCAAGGTCAACTCATGTGCACATCCCTTGGAGTGTTTACACACTGCTGTCACTATTGCTGTGGGGTCAGGTTTATGTCTGCCACAGTTCCTGACCCTGACTGTGTGCAGATACAGCCATTTGAGGCATTCTTTGGTTCACTGCTGCAGTGCACTGTTGTGTCATGATGACACCCCTTCCCCACCTTCAGCCTTTTTGCAGATGCTTGACAACTATGGCCTACACATATGTGTCAGTTTGCACTGTCCAAACACTGAACACCATGTGTAACAGCCTAGTCCCAGCTAATGAATGGCAAACATACGGTGTGCACTGGCACTGGCATGGTACAGATGGGGATGGTGGGCCTGAGGTGGGGTGAGGTGTTGGTTGTGCAGCACATGTATCATACATGATACTGTCTGTAGGTTTCCAACGTGGTCTTGGTACACCAGTACACATTGCAACACATGCCTTTTGGAGACCTCTTCTGTTATGCAAACACTATCTGTAGAGAGGCATGGCTGATGTTTCCTGTGATACAACTGTCACATCTGATTACCCTAACCCATGTAGAGTTACCACCTGTCTCTTTTTGTGAGGGACAGTCCCTCTTTGGGCAGTTGTGTCTCACAAAAAAAACTAAAAAGTGGCAAATGTCCTGAGATTTTAAGACAAAAAATCTATCATAGGTTTTCTTTAATAGTTGCATAAAAAGTTATTTTGTATGTAGAAACACCAAAATGTTACATGAAGTAGCATAAGCAACTCAAATGTTACAAGAATAACCTTTCATTTAGGCAAACAAGTGAAGATCTGACCTTTTTACTACCCACGGTTATGTTTTCTCCTGAAAAATCTCATGTTCCTACAAAAGAAGTCCCACTATGGACATCTGAAACGGTGGCAACCCTAAACCCATGGGCCACATGTTTGCAGAGTCCAGGCAATTGCTGACACACGTACTGCACAGCCAGTACTTGCTAGACATTCCTGCACCCCTCTCGGTGTTGTGGCATATTACTAGGCAGCCTGCATGAACTGGTTTGCTACATGTCACACCATCTGTCTTAGACGGCCATTTATTTCCTACATCATTCCTGTCCCATACATCCTCGCCACATACATGACTGTCTGCATTGTTTGCCATGGTATATGCAATGGTGAGGTATGGCTACATGTCCAGCTCATGGGTGCTAACTGTTGGGTATGGGGCTCATGCCATGTCATGTAAGATGTGTGCAAGTAATAATCTAAGCCACAGCTGCCTCTGTTGCAGGTAAGTGTGCACATTTGATGGCCAAACATCTTGGACAGCAGACCAATACTTGGTGTGACACTGGGGATGTTTACTTGCTGGAAGGTGCATTTCCACGACAAATGCATGCAGCCAGTACCTCAACAGCTGCTTCCACTATATTTTATCTGGAGTGTGTGCACACATATGCTTTCAGTGTTTGTGAAGGTATGTATTATTCCACATATTTGCTGCCTTAACATACTATTCCATATTACACACTCATTGCTCATGTTAGGACCATATTGCAGGTTGTAAGGGTTGTGGACAGCAGTATTATGATATGTCATAGTGTAGATCTGTAACAGTTACCATTGTAATATTGGTATATACACTGTTGTAGCACTGTATAAGTGTGATGTTTCACACATGTCCCTACTGTCGGCCATTTGCCCCACCATTATGTTCATCTCTGTGCACACATTTTGCAATGACAGGATGTTAGTTATATTGCAGGAGTCTGACATACCCTTCAGATACCCCATAATGGTGACCACTGTGATGCAGTGCAGTTAACAGCAACAACAAGTGAACACATATGGCATGCATTATGGGTAGGTGTGTTAAATGTGTGCATGGAACATACCACAGCCATAACATGACCAGTGTATTGGCAAACCTGAACAAAAAACATACTCACCAGCTATAGGCTACTGCCTTGGAAGTATACCAGAGAGACCTACATAAGTGTGTGAGAGATGTGATGTCAGTAGAAACATCTATGGCATTGGTACAGGGTGGGTGCAGCATTACAGTACATCAACAGTACAAGCCCGCAATACTACAGCTTATGCACATCTGTTTATTACTACTACGCAGCAACAGACTATATATATATATATATATATATATATATATATATATATATATATATATATATACAACAAAAAAACAGGCTTAAATAATGGGTAGTATACTTGCTGTGTTCAATTCAAGTCAGTCCTAAGCGGTGGCAAATGTTCCACAAAAGGTATGAAGCTGTAACCTGCAAACCGCTTTGCTTTGCGAACTCTTAATCCAATAAAAAAGAGAGTTAAAATCACCATAGAATGTTCATTCGAACCTACTCATCCACTGGGCAATAACTTGTAGAAAAAACACGCAGCCAGCATGTAAAAATAAATCCAAGCGTCCAGTAGAAACCACGTTTATTAAAATAATTAGAACACAGCGCTAGCTTTCAACGAATCTTCATCAGGCCACTAACAAACAAACATACTAGCATCCATTTTATAGCAAAATGCTAGAGTCAACTACTGATGTCACATCCTGTTTGCACATCCTGAAGTCAACTCTGATGTCACATCCTGTTATACATAAAATATTTAAACTGACATCACTTTTGTAGTGAACGCTACAAGCAACTCTGATGCCACATCATACTAAATATAAAAATCTTATAAATTATTTAAATTATTTAAAATATTTAAAATATATATGCAGACATTTTGTAAACAGTGTGCAATAAAAATGTTCTAAAATAACATTTCACCCTACTTTAACTGCTGCTGCATAACATTCAAAATGTTTTAAAATAATTTAAATATCTATGTAACCATCTCATAGACAGTATGCAGCAAATAAAGTATTTCACAATTACATACTATCTTCCTATAAATACTGCAATTATATGCATACTAGTAAAAAATGGCACGCATGTTTAGTATTTAATAATAAGCAATATAGTCCCATTTGAAATACTTGTATGTATAAATGCATGTTTAAAAATAGAGATCAAATTATTAAAGATATTAATATCTACACATGAGCTATTTAACATAATTATAACTGTACAAAAATGATCATTCAAGAGACTGCATCTAAATTATGTACAGCGTGTGCTTACAAATATCATAATATCTGTAACAGCTAACATCACTCAAAAACAGATATGTGCACACGCATAAAGATGTTGATAACAGCTGATATAATAAACATAAAAGTACATGAGACTAAAAGTGCAAAATCATGTGAAATATGTATACTGGATAGAAGAGGATTACATGGTATATCAGCATCTTTCATAGCAATTGCCCTAATAAGCCTGCAGAGTAAAAATACAAAGACAACAATGGAGACAGAAAATGGGAAATATGGGGTATGAACATGTTGTAAATATAAGAGTAAAACCAGCCAGAAGTGATAAAAGGGTGGCAGAGGGTGAAAGCTTCAATGGCGTTTCCTAGCTTTTAAGTATGGGTTTGATGGAAACTCTGTCATTGAGGCCTGGGTACAAATCAGCCCTAAGCCTGATGATCCATTTGGCCTCTATCTGTTCCGTGGTGTTAAAATATCTCCTCTTCTCTGAGATAGAACATTGTTTTGAATCACTTGGAAACAAAAGCTATGTTGGGTAGATGTATTAATTACATGCCTAGACAGAGCATTTGAAGAACATCTAACTTTGATATTATATAAGTGTTCCCTAATTCGGTCTTTAAACTTTCTGTCGATCTTCCCTACATAAAGCATGGGGCAGTGTACACAGGTTGCCAGGTACACCACATGGCAGGTCTCACAAGTGGCAGAGACTGTGAAATGAAATTCTTGTCCTGTAATAGGATGATTGAATTTATCAGTTTCTTTAATGAATTGGCAATAATTGCATTTTTGACATTTTTTAGTCATTTTATGTTTACTAGTTGTATTTATGTCAAACCTATTTGGACCACATAACATTCTGTGTAAATTCAACTTATTTTTATATGTAAATTTTGGTTCTTGGCTCAATATCTCAGAAATAACTGGATCTGTTAGCAAGATGTCCCAATGTTTTCGATATATGCTTTCAATACTATTTACATCTTGATATCTAAAGAAGTATCAACCTGCTAGGTTTGTAGATGACCTCTTCCTTATTTGGAGGGGTGATGAAGAACAATTGAGGTCTTTCTATGATAAAATAAATCAAGACACCAGTTTTTTAAGATTTTCCATGGTTAACTCCAAAGATGTCATACCCTATTTAGATGTATATGTTGAACAACTACCAAATGGTATGCTTAACACTGGAGTTTTTCGAAAGGATTGCTATAGAAATAACTTTCTCCATCGAAGCAGCATGCATCCTAAGCATGTCTTTGGTAACATTGTCAAAAGTCAAGCCATGAGGGTATCCAGGCTGTTTTCTGAAGACTCATGCTTTAAGATAGGCATAGAAGACTTGAGGAATAAATTTATAGACAGGTCTTACACGGTAACAGAGGTTGATACTTCTTTAGATATCATAGGTGAATTGAGAGAGGCGGGGCTTCTCCTACTTCTCTAGTAAACGAGATGATAGTAGCATCACCAAAACTAGCAGTGGAGTTATCAGAATACTGATACATTTTACACAAGATGTAAATAGTATTGAAAGCATATATATCGAAAACATTGGGACATCTTGCTAACAGATCCAGTTATTTCTGAGATATTGAGCCAAGAACCAAAATTTACATATAAAAATAAGTTGAATTTACAGAATGTTATGTGGTCCGAATAGGTTTGACATAAATACAACTAGTAAACATAAAATGACTAAAAATGTCAAAATGCAATTGTGCCAATTCATTAAAGAAACTGATAAATTCAATCATCCCATTACAGGACAAAATTTCATTTCACAGTCTCTGCCACTTGTGAGACCTGCCATGTGGTGTACCTGGCAACCTGTGTACACTGCCCTCGTTTATGTAGGAAGGGACAGAAAGTTAAAACCGGAATTAGGGAACACTTATATGATATCAAAGTTAGATGTTCTTCAAATGCTCTGTCTAGGCATGTAATTAATACATCTACCCAACATAGCTTTTTGTTTCAAGTGATTCAAAACAATGTTCTATCTCTGAAGAGGAGATATTTTTGCCACGGAACAGATAGAGGCCAAATGGATCATCAGGCTTAGGGCTGATTTGTACCCAGGCCTCAATGACAGAGTTTCCATCAAACCCATACTTAAAGCTAGGAAACTTCATTGAAGCTTTCACCCCTCTGCCACCCTTTTATCTACTTCTGGCTGGTTTTACTCTTATATTTACAACATGTTCATACCCCATATTTTCCCATTTTCTGTCTCCATTGTTGTCTTTGTATTTTACTCTGCAGGCTTATTAGGGGCCAATTGCTACCTTCTACATTGCCCACCTGATCATGAAGGGATTCACATCCAGATCTAGTGAGGTCATTGTTCCCCTGTACTCTTCACTTATCAGACCAATGATCGAGTACAATGCCCCATTCGGGATGTATCTCACCCGACATCTGCAGCAATTGGAGAGACCCCAAAAGTTCCTCACCAAAAGGATAAAGGGACTCCAAAATCTGTCATATGCTGCCAGACTGAAGAAACTCAGCTCTATTCAGTCGCATACCGTCTCTGCTCAGAGGTGACATGTGCCTGACATACAAGGCCATGTCCAACCGGAATTAATGGACATGCTCCACCTCAAAATCCAAATCCACCAAAACCACTAGAGCAAGTGACTTAAACCTTAGCACGGATATAAATAGGACGTGCTGGAGGGATAGATTTATCACTCAGAGACTCCCTATGCTGTGGAATAAAATCCCGGTCCATGTGAGGCAGAGCACCTCGCTGACTCTGTTCAAGCGACATCTAGACCTGTGGATGGGAGATTAGGTTTACCCCGGGAATCATCTCTGGGTCACTGCTGGACAGAGGCAAAACAAACTAATGGGCACAGTATTTTTTCATATAAGGGGTGGCGTAAGCCACAATAATTTGGGCTAGGCTTATAAATGCCTTAGGGCAGATAGCCTAGTATAAACCTATGAACCTATGAACCTATATACCATGTAATCCTCTTCCATCCAGTATACATATTTCACATGATTTTGCACTTTTAGTCTCATGTACTTTTATGTTTATTATATCAGCTGTTATCAACATCTTTGCGTGTGCACATATCTGTTTTGAATGATTTTTGCTGTTACAGATATTATGATATTTGGAAGCACACGCTGTACATAATTTAGATGCAGTCTCTTGAATGATCATTTTTGTATAGTTATAATTATGTTAAATAGCTCATGTGTAGATATTAATATCTTTAATAATTTGATCTCTATTTTTAAACATGCATTTATACATACAACTATTTCAAATGGGACTATATAAATTATTAAATACTAAACATGCGTGCCATTTCTTACTAGTATGCATATAATTGCAGTATTTATAGGAAGATAGTATGTAATTGTGAAATACTTTATTTGCTGCATACTGTCTATGAGATGGTTACATAGATATTTAAATTATTTTAAAACATTTTGAATGTTACATGCAGCAGCAGTTAAAGTAGGGTGAAATGTTATTTTAGAACATTTTTATTGCACACTGTTTACAAAATGTCTGCATATATATTTTAAATATTTTAAATAATTAAAAACATTTTTATAAGATTTTATATTTAGTATGATGTGGCATCAGAGTTGCTTGTAGCGTTTCACTACAAAAGTGATGTCAGTTTAAATATTTTATGTATAACAGGATGTGACATCAGAGTTGACTTCAGGATGTGCAAACAGGATGTGACATCAGTAGTTGACTCTAGCATTTTGCTATAAAATGGATGCTAGTATGTTTGTTTGTTAGTGGCCTGATGAAGATTCGTTGAAAGCGCTAGCCCTGTGTTCTAATTATTTTAATAAACGTGGTTTCTACTGGGCGGCTTGGATTTATTTTACATGCTGGCTGCGTGTTTTTCTACAAGTTATTGCCCAGTGGATGAGTAGGTTCGAATGAACATTCTATGGTGATTTTAACTCTCTTTTTTATTGGATTAAGAGTTTGCAAAGTAAAGCGGTTTGCAGGTTACAGCTTCATACCTTTTTGTGGAACATTTGGTTACCGTTTGTGACTGACTTGAATTGAACACAGCAAGTATACTTCCCATTATTTAAGCCTGTTTTTTTGTTGCATTTTATAAGTCTTGTTTATCATCAGGCGAACTGAGTGTAGTGAGCATTATTCTTTGTTTTTAAACTACGTGATTGATATATATATATATATATATATATATATATATATATATATATATATATGTCATCTCACATATGCGTGATCTAACTTTACAGATGCGGATGGATATGTAACAGTGGTCTGTGATGTGCCTTGTGACCTTACCTGCACACTCCTCTGCCATTATGTGGGTAGCACCCACCTCCACTATGCTCTCTGCTAGGTGTTGTGTGTGTAGGCGGGCAGGTGCCCCGAGGCTGGCTAGGAGCTCCTCAACATGTGTTGGAGGGGATGGATGGCATGACCCCCCTTTGCAAGGTGATCCCCCCTGACTGCAGAAGCATGCCGATGGGCATTGTGAAGTAGGTCAGTGCAATGATGCCGGACCTGCTCATAACTTGGTTATGCAGACCAACATCATTTACCCTGTGGACAAGATCGTTCCACATGGCGGTCCACTCCTGCTGCTCATGGGCTGTTCTGCCAAACAACACCTGGTAGTGCTGCACCAGGTGTGTGATGATGACCTCATTCTCGTCCTCTGTATAAACAGGGAGTCTCTTATGGGAAATCTTGCCTGAAAGACATAAAGATGGAAACAGGTCTGAGCAACTCATACAGCAAGGTTATCATAGTTCTTAATACACACCTCTGTCCCCCCAACCATATCTGCAACAACAATCTGATCACACAACTCAATAGGTATGGCTACAGAATACCTACCATTGGGACATATATCGCATTGTACCAAACTTTGTGCTATATGTTTGCAGCCATGTTCACTGTGGGGACACTATCATTGCTGGCCTGTTACGGCAATGTCACCTGCATGCCATTGTCAGGGCGATTATGGTTCCATATATGCATGTGGTCCTTTTGCTATGTGATTGCTGTACATCTGTTGTTTTGTGTTATTGGGGATATCTGTGCATGCTGCTGGACATGGTTCGGGATTGTGTGGACTATTACTACCCACATATGTTCTATAACATTGACACAATAGCATGTTTAGGGAACAGTTGCCAGCAGAACCATCTCTCCCACCTCATCTGGCCATGTTACCATGCCACATCACATGTGGGACACAGTCTGGGGCCTCCTCATCTACTGGTCTTGCACTACCTTCAGGTGGAATCACCTTAGGGGATGGAGTCCCCCCCAAGAGCACACACAGACACGATCCTGTAACCCAAGGTCAGGTCCAAGGACTGGTGTATAGGGAGCTCCACAAGAGACTTGGGGGATGTGCTACAGAACCTTGAGGCAGTCAGTACACACTCACATGTTCCACATGCTCCTCCTGCTCAGCCTCCAGCCCAGTCACCTTCAAGACGGTGAAGCTGATGTTGTGACTGATAATGGGGGGGGGGTCTTCTTCCCATTGTTTCCATATGAGAGTTCATGGGGCTTCCACATTGCAAATGACACTCCCCATCCAAGGTGTTTACCCACCACATGTGTCATATACTGCTACCTCCACAAATATACCTGCTATCCTTCCCTAAATTCCCAATCCCATCTTCACAAACAAGGGCAATGTGGTTCCAACATTTGGTTCACACATAACATAACCATCCAAGTTGCACACACTTACTGCTGTACATATATATATATATATATATATATATATATATATATATATGTGTGTGTGTGTGTGTGTGTGTGTGCGTGTGTATTGATATGTGTGATGTTCCTTCACACATAGCATGTAGCACTGTGATGCAAAACTAGGGGACATGTATTTATATTACATATGTGTGTGTGTGTGTGTGTCTGTATATGTAGACATACACACACACACACATATATATATATATATATATATATATATATATATATATATATTATGAGTTTAAATATATATATATATATATATATATATATATATACATATAGGTGTCTGTATATCTGTAGACATACGTGTGTGTGTATATATATCTATATATATATATATATATATATATATATATATTTATATATATATATATATATGTATGTGTATATGTATATATATATATATATATATATATATATATATATATATATATATATATATATATATATATATACCTATATATATGTATGTGTGTCTGTATAGATATACATATAGATCTATATATATATATATATATGTATATATATATATATATATATATATATATATATATATATATATATATATATACATATACACACACACACATATATACATATATATGGGATGCATTCAGACATCAGGTCTATACTTTCTAACTCCTTCCTGCACAGCTGCACTGTTCTGCCTTGCTACAACACAGACAGGTGCCACATGTGGACACAGCCTAACATTAGGGGGGTATATATAGGGACAGATTGCAGGTAAGCCTATTACACACCTATCACATTTCTGCATGCTACATTATATGTTAACATGAATGTCCTGCAGGTGGTGGGCTCTGGAACCCACATATCCATCATAATGGCATTACTTCCACCACCAGCTATTGGCCACACTAATATACATGTTTTGCATTACACAACATGCACTACGATGGTTTACATCTTGTCAGTCAGTTCTGATCTGCACAGTAGACCGGTATGGCCCACTACCCACAGGGTCAGACACTATTGTCCATAGTAGTTGTTCAGCTGGACATCATTACAACAACACCTGATGGCACATATAAATCATTCCACATCATCTATCCCATTATTATGGACCAAGTACTACACTCCATTACATGTACATACATACCTGTTGTATGAATGATGTCTGTTCTGGATAGTTTGCTGGATGTTTTTTTTTCTTTTTTTTTTTGCTTTGGCTTTCACTCTCTGTCTCACTCGCTCTCTCTCCCTATCTTGGTCTCTCTCCAGTAAATGAATTGAGCTGCTTTTAATAGATTACAGCATGGATTTTGTAGGTGATGCACATGATCAGGTGATGGCCTCTGCACCAATCAGTGTCCTCCATTTGCTACCTGCATGCAGCATGCTGTGTAGTACTTCCAATTACCACTGTCATGGCAACCCACTACTATCAATCCCTACATCATGTGGGTGTGGTCCCTTTACCTTTCCTGTATGGAGGAAATCCTTCCTGTGTGTGGGCATCATTGTAAGAGACAGCAGGTAGCAATACCTCTTACAAGAAGACTTGCAGACTCAGGCCAGATACATATTTGTATAAAGTTCCAGAACCACAGACAGAGTGTGAGTAATGTTGTTATATGCATTGTATAGCAGCAGTGTTACAGGGTTTGTGTGTACATATTAGTTTAACATGGAATGCAGTCTGTCTGCATAGCTCTCAACTGTGAGTCTATCTACATGATGGCCAGAGGTGTGCCTGTTATGTTTTGTCTGTCCACCACATAGCTCTTGTGTCAGATATATCACTGGCATTGTGTGTGAGTGCTATCAGTACATGGCTACATCTATTTGTGTTTCTGAATTCATATTCCTGACTAAGGGTATGTTGCAGACTATCCTGTACCACCAGCAACTTACTCAGTGCATGACAACACTTTTTAACATATGGGCCTGTGTTCCAGCCTCTGTCCTCCACCTACATACCAGGCTTTCTCCATATGACATGCAGTAAGGGGTTGTTATGTAGTGGCCTGTGATTATGTCATGCTGACATTCCTGCCATAATTTCAGTGCTGTTGTGGCCCCCACAGAAACTGTGGGGTAGGGTCCATTATATGTGGGCTTCAGCTGCACAAAACATGTGTACCCTTCTGCAGTCCAGAGGTCAATGTATGTAACAGTGTTATATGCCCCTGTAAGTCAGTCTATGCGGGAGGGGGGTATGCACCAAATATAACCTAGGCTGTTACAACATGTGAGGGATATCAGTAGTAAGCCGACTTAAGGTATATGGCTTTACATTACCATACATTTCACCTTGGGAACATTAGTGGCTTAGTTCTTAGTGCCATACAGACTGTTTTGTTTGTCAGTGTAATTGTGATGTTTTCATTTATGCATTGTTATGCAAGAGATACATCCCATTGTGTCAACTTAAGTCTTTTCCCCCTAGGGACTGAGTACATAGTGTAATTAGAGGCTGTTGAACTACTGCTGATTGACTGTTATCCTCTGGTCCAGTCTGTCTTTACTGTTGTACTACTTGAAGGCCTTGGCCTGGACAACAACATATGTTATGCTTTCGGATTACTGTACAAAATGATCTGCTTGAGAGTTGTATTAATCAGTATGTATTTCAAAGTCTTAACAGCTATATGACATGTCATATACAACTGTAAATAGTACACAAATAAAACTTTCTTATGTATGCAAACCTGTGTGTGGTGTCATGTCCTTTGACTTCTCTGTGGGTATATGTTTCAGGCAACATTTGTCTTTTGTATGAGTGGCTCATACACTGTCCATTTGAAAAGTTGGCAACTGTAGGAATACTGGCTGTATATGTATCTTCCTATACATATGTGTGTGTATGTGTAGTTACATATATATATCTATATCTATCTATATCTATCTATATATATATATATATATATGTGTGTGTGTGCGTGTGTGTCTGTGTATCTGAATATGTGTGTGTGTGTGTGTGTGTGTGTGTGTGTGTGTGTGTGTGTGTGTATATATATATATATATATGTATCTTTGGAATGTTTATTGCTTCCACACTGTACATCCCCTATGGTAGCCAAACTGTACTGCATGATATTTTATTGGTACAGGTGGGCTAGATTACCGTTAACGTCTTGTTTCCATGTTGTGTAGGGTCCTGGGCATGGGACTTGAAACAGTTGGTATTGTGTTGTGTTGCAGGGCAGATCTGTTTGGCTTTGGGGGAGGGGGTGATATCAATACTTACAAAACATATTTAGCTTGGGCCCACTCAACCCTATCAATGGTGCCATTGATCATTTATGTATTTTTGTTCTCTTTTATATCTATAGATATATATCTATATATATATATATATATATATATATATATATATTTATATGTAGACATATATATCTATAGATGTATGCATATGTGTATATATGTGTGTGTATATATATATATATATATATATATATATATATATATGTAGACATATAGATGTATGCATATGTGTGTATATATATATATATATATATATATATATATATATATATATATATATATATACATATAAATATATATATATATATATATATATATATATATATATATATATATACACACACACACACACACACACACACACACACACACACACACACACACACACACACATACATCTACATGCATAAATACATTAGCTGTACTGTTGAATGACTGTGCTGGATGATATGTTTGTGAAAACATCAGGGTTACAGATACCTGGTATGGCTTAGTGGTAAATCACTTTGGTTATGGTGTGCAGGGTCCTGGTTTGAACTTTGCAAAGGTTGTTGATTTTGTTGCTGGGCAGAACAAGGGCCATTAGATACAGAGTTATTAAGGTACTTTTAAGCAGTTGTAAGTGGGTTTGTGTGGGTTTGTGCAGAGATAAGCACTGCTAACTTCTGGTTACAGTTTCTTATACTGATTTAGCTTCTCAATTGCTTAACCTGTGTAGGCATTGCTTACCCCCATGCAAACAGGCTTAAACTCACTTACTGCTGCTTAAATGTGCTTACCCCCATGTTAATTTCTTTAAAAGAAATGAAAAAGGGTTGATATGAATGTGATGAAAAAGGGGCACAAAGAGGGAAAGACAGTAGGGAAAATAGCTAGGGATGAGCAGCATGGGTGTATGGAAGGTCCATAGCTGCCCATTTCTTCTACAACAACAGCTGTGCATATACACTGATTTGGAGGTAGATTTGGACACTCATACCCCTGAGAGAGGGTTGAGGACAACAGTAACATGTTGTGAAGCCAATTAGACCAGATTACTTGTGTCCAGTGGACACATGCAAAATGGACAGCTATGTATGGGACAAGATTTATTTTGGGGGGAACAGATTGTCCTTTATTTTTTTTTAAGGAGAGAGTGGGATGTTGGGGAGGGATAGTAGGTATCTTTGGAGACGTAGGTTGGGTAGGATAGCAGACAAGACAAACAATACAGCATACAGGGGTGGTATATGACACATGTGGGGGGTAAACACCTTGGATGGGGAGGGGTGTTTGGAAGTCGGAAGCCCATGAGTCCCCTAGTGGAAACAGTGGGACTGAGGTCCCCACCCATGGGCATTCACCATTGCACCTTCACGGCCCCATAGGTGGCTGTGCTGGGGGCTGAGTAGGAGGGCCAGGCTGACCCCCTAGTTGCACCACATGGCCCTCAAGCTGGCATAGCAGATCTCCAAACATGCTGTGGAGCTCGCTATGCACCAGACCCCGGACCTGGCTATGGGTGACAGTGTCCTGTCCGTGCCCACTCCCGGGGGGGCGAACCCCATCCCCAGAGGTGGTTCCACCTGAAGGTGCTGCAGGACCAGCGGATGAGGAGATCCCAGGGTGGGCCCCAGACATGCTGGTGCCCAGTGCTATAGCTAGATGAGGTGGGAGAGGTAGGTCTGCTGGGACCGGCCTTCCCAAACATGCTATGGAGTTTCAATTTTACAACATATGTGGGTTAGTAACAGTCAACACATTCCAGGATTAGGCATAACAGCATGCATAGGTATTCCCATTAACCCAAAACACCAGATAAGGAACAGTTGCTTAGCAAACAGAACACATGCATATATGGAACCACAGTGGCCATTACAACAGCATTCAGGTACATTGATGACAGCATGCTACCAATGTGGGAGTATTTCAGCAAGGTACATGCATACAAACAAATTTAAATATTTATCAAACAATAGGACATATGTCCCAACAGTAGATTTAATACAGCACATATGGACTGAGTTGTGTATTTAGTTTATTGTTGCAGATATGGTGGGGGGAGAGAAAGATGTCAATTAACAACTTTTATATCCCTGTAGTTCTCATTAATTTCCTAGTCAGTGCTGTGATCTGTACCTTACAGGTATTATTACACTACCCTATGGCCTTAGTTTGGACAGTGGTATGGATGCAGACAACTATATACATGAACTGAGTTTTACCTGCAGTATATACCTGATGGAGAAGTACAAAGAAAGTCAGAAGGAGTTGCATAGTGTTTTTGTGGACTTAGAGAATGCATATGACAGGGTCCCCAGAGAGGTGTTGTGGTATTGTATGAGGAAGTCGGGAGTGTCAGAGAAGTATGTAAGAGTGGTACAGGATATGTACGAGGGTAGTGTGACAGTGGTGAGGTCTGGGGTGGGAGTGACAGATGTGTTTAAGGTGGAGGTGGGATTACATCAAGGATCAGCTCTGAGCCCTTTCTTATTTGCAATGGTGATGGGCAGGTTGACAGACAAGATCAGACAGGAGTCCCCATGGACTATGATTTTTGCAGATGACATTGTGATCTGTAGTGAGAGTAGGGAACAGGTGGAGGAGACCCTGGAGAGGTGGAGATATGCTCTAGAGAGAAGAGGAATGAAGGTCAGCAGGACTAAGACAGAATACATGTGTGTGAATGAGAGGGAGGATAGAGGAATGGTAAGGATGCAGGAAGTAGAGGTGGTGAAGGTGGATGAGTTTAAATACTTGGGATCAACAGTTCATTGTAATGGGGAGTGTGGAAGAGAGGTGAAGACGAGAGTACAGGCAGGATGAAGTGGGTGGAGAAGAGTGTCAGGAGTGATTTGTGACAGAAGAGTACCAGTAAGAATGAAAGGGAAGGTCTACAAGAGGGTAGTGAGACCAGCTATGTTATATGGGCTGGAGACAGTGGCATTGATAAAAAAGCAGGAGTCAGAGCTGGACATGGCAGAGTTAAAGTTGTTAAGATTTGCACTAGGTGTGACAAGGGTGGACAGGGTTAGGAATAAGTATATTAGAGGGTCAGCCCAGGTTGGAAGGTTTGGAGACAAATCCAGAGAGGAAAGATTACGTTGGTTTGGACATGTGCTAAAGAGGGATGCAGAGTATATTGGGAAAAAGATGCTAAGGATGAAGCTGCCAGGTAACAGGAAAAGAGGAAGGCCTAAGATACGGTTTATGGATGTGGTGAGAGAGGATATGCAGGTGGTTGGTGTGACAGAGCAAGATGCAGAGGACAGGAAGAAATGGAAACAGATGATCTGCTCTGGCGACCCCTAATGGGAGCAGCCGAAAGAAGAAGAAGAAGATATACCTCTTACCTGGTGTACCTGGTGGAGGTATTGTTTGTTAACAATACCTGACTGTTTATACATTTATTCCCATATTCCAGGTTCATGTTATGCACATACCTGTCCATCTCTTATTGCACACACTCTGGGCATGTCTTGACAACATGCAGGTGAAACCGGGGCATATTTTGACTACTGCCCTCATAAATCTTTGGTGAGTTGTACAATGACAGGTTTGTTTTCATAAACATTTTCCAAATATGTACAGGCCTGACAGTCAGTTATATGACATTAAATGCTGCCTACATGTCAGAGATTATCACGCTTATATGCCAGGGGGACAGAGTAACAGCCAGCAGATATGGGCCAATTAACTGAACATTCTGGACAAATCTGTACACTTGTGGGGCATGATTCTGCATACAGCTTACTACCACTCCCAGGATTTGAACCATGGCTGTTTCTGCTAAAAGTAAAACAGTGTATATCACAGTTGAGTGTACTATATAGATATTGCTGTGTATCTCTTCTGTGATTTCTGTCTATAAGTCTCCCGTGGTTTTACAATCTAACCTTGTAATTACAACACTCTATGGGTTTCCTAGACAGTTTTATTATGTAGCACAGTGTGGATGACAGTGTTGAGTAATACCTTATTATTCAGAGCAACTGCAACACTAACAATGCCATACAATACCAGAGTAAACAGTACCAGTCCAGGATTTCAATCTTATTTCTAGGCACAGTTTTTGTATCTGACAGACCTGTGGGGGGAATGTTTGTTAGCACTACCTGACTGTTGCCGCACATATTACCAGATTCCACATTATTATTATGCACATAAGTCTCACTCTGTTACTGCACACACTCTGGTCACAGCTTCACAACATGGGAGTGGAGATGGGACATACTTTGCTTACTACTCTCATAACATTTTGGGGAATTGCTAGAGTGACAGGTTTGTTCTTATACATGTCAGAGAATCAGTTGTATGCCATTATTTGGTGCCTAAACGTCTAGCATCATCCCAATGATTTGCCAGGGGGACAGGGTGACAGGCAGCAGATATGGGCCAATTAACTGGACATTCTGGACATATCTGTAAGGCTGTGGGGTATGATTCTGCGTACAGCTTACTACCACTCCCAGGATTCGAACCATGGCTGTGTGTGGTACAAATACAACAGTTCATGTCTCAATTGAGTGTGCTATTTGGATTATGTTGTCTATACTTTCACTGTTTTTTGTCTAAGTCTCTCAGTTGTAGAATATGATCTCTTGTGATTACAACAGTCATATACAGACATTCCTACACATTTTATTTATGTAGCACAGTGATGGTAACAGTGCTTAATACAACAGTACTATTAAGAGATTGCAACACTACATTACCATATGATACCAGAGTAAATACAGGCAGTCCAGCAGTTAGACCTTTATTGTCAGGCTGTTAACCTTTTATTTACATAGAGCCTGTATGCGTCTCTTCCTGCCATATTGTCTGGTGTATTCAGTACATGCCTTAAACAATACAGGTTTTATACTGGCAATTAACTTTCTACTACTTTTATTTTTTATTTATTTATTTATTTAACATTTGTTAACTGGGAAAGTCTGACTTGGAATGAAGCCAATTTTCAGCGGAGGCCCAGGGAGAAATGCTTCAGGCGGAGATTTACTTCTTATGACAGTACATGCAAGAGTATTACTAACCTGCCTCGCGATACAACCTCTGCAATCTACAGGCATGGGCTTCCCGGTTCACAGCTCGCTTGACTGCCGCTGTCAAAGACATGAGGAATATTTAGCCATACCTATCCAGAATATACATGAGCTGGCGATTATTAAACAGGTAGTGACTTACACACGGCTGGGACATCCCGGTCCACCTAGCCTTTTGGATCCACTGATCCAAGAGCTCCCTTTTTATCCTCTTCAGGTCAGCATAGTTATGCCTGACCTGCTCACCAGTTTGAGGTATGCCAGTGGCACTGGTGAGGTCATAGGCGAGATGGTCCCAGGCTTCCGCTTTATATTAGGAACCCTGGTACTGGCCCTGTAGCAGTCTCTGGTTGTGGTCTTTAACAAGGAGTCCTACCATGACTTTGGACTCTTGGATGCTCCAGCGTTGCACCCAAAAGCATACTCCTTCTCCCACACCGGTCATAGTGCCTACAGGAGGAAGCTGCAACCAGTTATGAGATGTATTCCTGCCTGTTGGATTTAAATAGGGCCGATTTCCCACACTTTACAGTGATTGGAGGGTTTTGAAAATGCTAAGCTATGGGCAAACCTGCTTAACTATGGTTGGCATTGCTTAAAGGGGTATACCAATGGGAAAACTGATTTAGCTTGCCTACACATTGCTTACACCTAGTAAGCAGGGCTGTGCAAAGCTTAGTGTTGCTTAATTTTTTATTTGCATACTATTTGCTGTTTGGCACTGATTTATTATTCATTATATGTTATATATGTGTTTGGTATCCATGATTCATGTGTACATACACTGTATGGGGTCTTTGTGTTTATCAGGGGATTTCAACTCTTTATCACAATGACAGCTCACATCTGTACTTAATGCAGTACTCCAGTTCACATATTTATGTTATGTAGTAGGTTATACAACATTAAAACTGTATATAGATTCATTTCACATGTAGTTCAATATTCCTATAGTGAGGATCTATTTGGTGATACCTCAATCTTATGTATTGCTGTGATGGCTTATTGGTTAACTACTGGGACTATAGTGCACAGGGTCCTGGGTTCAAGACTTGCAAGGGCTGGTTATTTTTGTTGCTGGGCAGAACAGCGGCTGTTGCATACAAAGTGATTAAGGCACTATTAAACAATTGTAAGTGGGTCTGCATGGGTTGGAGCGATGGTAAGCAATGCTAACTTCCAGTTAAATATGCTTACACAGAGTTAGCTTCAATATTGCTTAACCTTTGTGCGCATTGTTTACCCCCACACACATGGGCTTAAACCTACTTACTACTGCTTACAAGTGCTTACTCCTGCTTATTACTGCTTAATAGTGCTTACTCCATCTTACACCCTCACTAATTTAGACAGAAATGTAAAATGGTTCTTGGGAAGGTGATGGATTTGGACACTCTATGGATTTATCATTCATTACACATTATACCTTTGATTTGTATCCCTGATTCATGTGTACATATACTGTATGGGGCACCTGTGTTTATATGTGAATTTTACAACATTATTACAATGACACCTCACATCTACATTTAATGCAGCACTCCAGTTCACAAATATATGTTGTTTAGTAGATTATGCAAGAAAAAATATTGTTCATAAAGTGATTTGACATGGCAAATGGAATGTACTGGAAGGAGACTCGAACCGGGAATGACTGCTTGGAAGGTGAATGCTCTAACCACTACACTATTGCAGTACTGCTTCATTTGCACATATCATGATATTTATCTTCTTGTGCCATTTAAGCTGCAGTATATGTAGCTAAGCAATGGGCAAACCCGCACACCTACGGTTAAATTTTATCTGTTTGATAAAAAAAATAACTTGTTTATGTTATTATATTTTAACTATTGCTCTTATAAACATGGGGGGTGTTGCTGGGGGTATGCAGCCCACTATGAGCGGTTGCAGGGCCGTGTATATTGTGAGAGCTCTGCTCTCAGACATGCATCCTGCACTCATCCACACTCTGTGTCCATTTAGGAGCTTAGGAAGCATGCATTTACTCCTGAATGATAAGTGGGTTCATATTAAGACAGCAGACCCTTAATTTACAGAATGTTGAATGTATGTTTATATAACACCATTAACATTAATTGTAAAATGCAGTTATAAGCTAAAATCACATAACTCACAATAAAGTAAAAAGATACACAAAGTACAAGGTACTAAATAATAGAATTAATACAAATGAACATCATATTCAAAAAACAAACACAGTATTAACTATACAACACACAAAAAACAATGCTAGTGGACAGGGATTATGTTTTAAAACTAATATTAGAAAAATATATTCAGCTTGCCACTTATGACTAAGTTCAGGATTCAAAGCATACCTCCCAACCATACCGAATTACTTGGTTTTTACAGAGTTTTGCGGTCCATATAATGGGGTGCCACAATTCCTGAGTGGCACCCCTTCATTTCTGAACTTTTGAGCTGACGTTATCACGTGCACAATGAAGTCAGCTATGTCAGGGCTACCAGCCTGTCGGAATTGAGCTCAAGGGCTGGATCACTATAGTTCAAGGGCTTACATTTCCAGCTAGCTCACTATTGCCTGTTTACAAGCAGGAAGTCCTGGGTACTGCTTTATTTATTGGTTTTGGTTTTATTTTATTTTGAATGGACTGGCTGCACTCGAGAAGGTTTTATTTTGAATGGACTGGCTGCCTGCAATTGCGAGCGGGAAAGGATTCTGGCTGCACTCATTGAGAAGTAGGTGAATGGAAATGTTTTATTTTGAATGGACTGGCTGCACAGAACTGGTAACTTGGTTTTATGGTTTTATTTTGAATGCAGAGCAGTGAACGGAAATGTTTTATTTTGAATGGACTGGCTGCACAGAACTGGTGTGTGTGTGCAAGCAGGAAGTCCTGGGTCCTGCAGAGTGTGTGTGCATGTGTGTGTGTGTGTGTGTGTGTGTGTGTGTGTGTGTGTGTGTGTGTGTGTGTGTAAATGGCCCAATTTAACACACCTGGTGGCTAGAGGTACTCAGGCTTAAACCCTGTACCTTGGGTACAAGGTAAAAAGAGGCTAAAGTCCCTAGCCACCACCACTTGTGAATTTATGCCTCATATTTTTGATCTGTTCCTCATAAAATTTGTGGTTTTCAGGATTTTTGTGGCAAATCACTGAAGGATTGCATTCATTAAATAATGACAGGAATTTGAATTTCAGACTTCGTATTCTTCAGAAAATAAATGGTAACACAAAGCCTTTTATTCTAGTAATTTTCTAATTTTATAAGATCAGTATTTGAAATCTGTCCCTATTTTGGGGCTGTATTCCCCCATTATTGGCTTTGTCCAGCTTTTTTCTGCTAAGATGTTGAGTGCTATGGTGAGAAGTGAGAAATGAATTTTGTATTCCCCCATTCTTGGCTTTGTCTAGGTTTTTTGTGCTAAGAGGATGACAGCTATGGAAAGAAGTGAAAACTAAATTCACTAAATTATAGCCATTTAAGTTTCAGTCTTCCTATCTTTCAGGAAACTGCTGATTTGGCATAGTGGTATGTTGCTCTGACTGTAGTGCACAGGGTCCTGGGGCCAAGTCTTGACACTGAAATGCATGTTGGTAACACATTTTATTCTAGCAACTTTCCAAAATTATACAAGTAATGGTTAAAATGTGTCCCTGATTTTTGGCCTTTTGCCCCCCCCCCCAAAAAAAAAAAAAAAACTTAAATTGAAAATAAGTGTGAGAAGCTGTACAAGATGCCTATGGCTTACACTACTGTCATTATATATATATATATATATATATATATATATATATATATATATATTGTGTGGGTGTGGAAGTAGATCTTTAAGATGGAAATGTTCTGAATTGGGCAGTTTTGTCAGTATTAGTTCATGCATTTTGTTATATTGCCTACTCGACAAATGTTCACATTTAAAATGTGCTCTAACAAGTGTGCTGCATTATACAAGGAATATAATTTAATAACGTCAGGAAGGTATATCAAAGAACGCATGTATGTTTCATGTTTTGTGTGCAAGGGGCCAATGATATGAAAACAGCCCAAAGCTAATCTTTATCCACCACTGCCCAGATGCATTTTCTTTGGATGTGGTGTGGGTTTTAATGCTATTTCAATGAATGCGAGTTTCAAGGGCAGGGAATTATTAATGCCAAGTCTATTTTCATTGTGAGACAGTATTGCTTTGCTTAGTAGATGTCTATTAGTGTTTGTGCATTGTGCAATAAAATGTAAAAATAAAATCCAAATAATTACTGTAGAAGTAAAGCAGTATGCACACACTAGTGTTTATGGTAAATGGGGCAAAATAGCCAGGTAATGGGACATTGGAATGGCTGGAGGAGGACTCTGGTGCCATATTTTGGTTGTCTGTTCTTCAGTTTGCATTTCAAAGTTGGTATCCCACAATTCCATTGGAGTGGGTGGGGTTACATAATTATGTATGCATATTTTATGTTAATCAGCATACAGTGTTGTACCTATTTTTCATGGGCCATGTCCAAATTTTTGATGTTTCCAGGTTGAGAGGTATGACTCAGAGACAGGGCCTGCCAACAGCAGTAGGCTCTGACAAAAAGGGACTGTTAGAGTGAACTTAATAACCAGCATTTCAGAAGCACATTAGCTGCAGTGAAGAAAGACCTCATTATCAGTTAATCTGTATGTCTCTGAATTGGTCTGTCATTACTGCAAGCATTAACAAGCACTTTTTTGCTGCCGTTGCAGTAATCACTGCTGGCAGCCAATGCATCTTGTTAGCACAAGCACACCAGTCATTCATTCTCCCTCACACAAGCATACATCTAAATGCACACACACACACACACACACACACACACACACACACACACACACACACACATTTATATACACAGACATTCTGCTATGACTCTTACCTGTCTCTGAGTTTATAGAACATCCTTGGTGTTGCAACTTACTTTCCCCATCTCTCATAACTCAAGTATGATTACAGTCAATTATGCCAGTTATTATAGTTTCAGTCTTCATATTATTCAGAAAAAGAATTGTGATGCAAGGCCTGTTACTCTATTAACATTTTAAATTGGATTAGAGTCATATTCTTTTATTTATTTATAATGTGTTTACTAGGAAAGTCTGACTTGGAATGAGCCAATTTTCAGAGGAGGTCCAGGGAGAAATGCTCCCGACGCATGTCTTTGTAATGTGGGAAGAAACTGGAGCACCCAGAGAAAACCCACAGGAACACTGGAAGAACATGCAGACTCCACACAGAAGGCACACCAGCCGAGAATCAAATGGGAGTACCACTTACTGTGAGATGACAATGCAAACTGCTGCACCAATGCGCCATCCATATTGATAAAGACTCCAAGGTGTCATTTACTGTTTCCCACTGGTTTTGTCTGGAAGTCTTGAGTACAGCCACTGTATGTCACAGACCCTTATGGTCAATCAATAATTTTAGAGTTTAGAGTTCCACACATCTTGTTGCTCTACTGATGTTTTACATGGATTAGAGTAATACATAAAAATAACCCATGATGTCCATTGTTCCCCCAGTACATTTTTTGTGCTGTAAACCTTCTGTTCTATTACCTTTCAGGTGATTAAACATTAAACAGCCCCTTCCCCTGATACTGCACATACACACTCATCTTTTCTGTCATAAATGCACACACACACACACACACACACACACACACACACACACACACACACACACACACACACACACAGACACATACCTATTCTATCTAACCACTAATCCCCCTAATGTAATCACCCAGGTAGACACACACACACACACACACACACACACACACACACACACACACACACACACACACACACACACACACACACTCACCTTACAGCTCTCACACCTTCTACATAGAGTCACACACTCACTGACTCATATCCTCCCCTCACACACCTACCCTACCTACCTCCTAACCCCCCCACTGTAATCTCCCAGGCAGGCAGGCAGGCAGACACACACACACACACACACACACACACACACACACACACACACACACACACAATCACCTGATAGCACTCATGCCTTTACATAGACTCATACACATGTATATATATACATGGGTCTATATTACGTCGAACTTACAGGAGTTAGAATATTGTAATATCCACCCCAACAGTCCGAAATATGAAAATAGTGAAACCACGGCACACCAATTTTTTTCCCGGGGAAAAAAATCAGTGGGTCATTTTCGGGGCTTTGCTATTTCCTCCACTGTGGTGCAATCTTGGAGTTTGTATATTTAAGTAGGGAGAGTGGGGGGCACAACCCCCCATTTTGGGGGTGGGTGAAGCCCCCCACTTTAGTGTAAGTTTAAAGTGTATATATATATTTTTTGTAATGGAACAGCGATTTTTTTTTTCCCAGGGAAAAAAAATCGCTGTTCTGTGTTTTCGTTGTTATTGGGTTTCGAACTGTACGGTTTGATATTACAACATTTGAACTCCTGTGAGTTCAACTTTGTAATATAGACCATATATATATATATATATATATATATATATATATATATATATATATATATATATATATATGTATACACACACACATATATATATATATATATATATAGATATATAGATAGATATAGATATATATGTGTGTATATATATATATATATGTGTGTATATATATATATATATATATATATATATATATATGGGTTCATATATATATATATATATATGTGTGTGTGTATGCATTTCACAAAAAAGGTGCATAATCCCATAATGAATGGACAGACTCAAAATACACAGGACCACCATAAAAGTCCAACACTCTTCTAATAATCAAATGGCTTGTTCAATGTGACAGTAATTTACAAACACAGACTATTTTCACTTGAAATCCTGTCTATCAGACAAACCATCCAGGGTGTAAATACAAATATTTCTAATGCTCCACACTATCTGCTTGAAAACAAATGCAAACAATGAAAAGCTTGTACGTGTACTATCATTAACAGTAAGTTGATAAAATTCATAGTCCTTAACTTTTGCCTGGATGAACCCTATAGGTTCATATGTTCATAGGTAACTACTAAGCTAGTTGTTCTTGTAAGCCAGTTTGAGCCTAGCCAGTTTCCCTTTTTGTGCTGAAAATAACCTATCCCATTTACACCCCTTGTGCTATCTCCATCCCCCAATACTAAGTCTATATTAGAATCCTGCTGAGCATGGAGCCATCTTTAAATTTCTAGTCTCCCACCAGGACACAAGTGCTCTTCAGCAATTGCATTCTGCTTGCTGGTAAGCCATTAGTCCTCAGGAATTTGTTTAATGTGTTCAGATTTGTAAAGTAATACTTTTTACTCTTGTCTTGGTGGGCTCTGCCCCGCTCCGTTCTCCCTCGCTAATGCTCGGGCTCTCTCCGCTCCCCTGCCCTGCCCCTATTTTCTCTCGCCCCCACTACCTCTACAATTATAGTAATCACAGCCACACCCACAGCTCACCCAAACATCACCTCCACCAATCACAGCTCCTCAAATCATATCACATCATAGCACACCAACTTGCTCCACACAAAATACTCCCAATCACTCTCATTCCACTAGGCATTTTTTACATCACCCACACTACTTATCCATCCACATATAGTGCAACCTTATAATTCCTATTCAGACCCCCCACCTAGAACCAACTTAAACCTTCTAACCATGACTATCACACAGCTAAGTCTAGTCTGTCTTCTCATAATTCTTTATAACACCACAAGTTATCACTCCAGCAATATCCCTAAACTTAGTAACACAACACTACATTATGCACTCTCATATACAGACATCACACATTATAATAATATCTGACCACAATTGTTCAAGAACTACATAAAAGACCAATTCAGAACTAAGCATATATTCTCTCATTCCTACTCCAAAAAAACACAATACTTTCTCACACTTCTCACCAAACTCCAACATCTGTATCATCAATTTAACACCAGGCTCACCATAAGTGGGGTTATCCACCCCAACCCAGGCCCAAATCCATCCTGTCCAACACAAACTGCTCCACCACAAATGTCAGAACATAACACCCCCACTATCTTCATCCCTGGGCAAATCAACAACAACAGCAAAACCAACCATATTTTAATGTTAAATATTAATATTAGAAGTATCAAAAATAAAATACCTGAACTCCAGGCCACAAGAGCACACTACTCCCCAGACATAGTTGCTTTAACAGAAACTTGGCTAAATAAAAACATAGCTAACACAGAAGTTCTCCCTACCGGCTACAATATCATTAGACAAGACAGACCACTTTGTAAAGGGGGTGGAACTGCCTTACTGTACATGTCCAACTTAACTGTATGTCAATTACCAAACTTCTAACCCTCCCCAATAATTGGGACGTACTTATCTCACAACTTCAACTTCACCCTAAAAAGGTCATCACCACAATTTTGATCTATATTCCACCTGGTAATACACCTGCTAGCCTTGAAGGCTTCTTATCCTGGTGTTCTTCCACATACTCACAAGAAACCCTTATTCTGGGGGACGTCAACCTAGATTGGTTCACCTGTATATCAGAACCACCAAGTAATCTAATAAATCTCCATGGCTACCAGCAGCTAGTCCAAATTCCAACCAGATGTGATAAAAAAATCTAAAATGGAATCCATCCTTGACTGGGTCCTAACTAACAACCCCACATTGTACCCCCACGCAGGCAATCTTCCAGACACCTTAAGTGACCACAACATAATATACTTTATACGTAGTAGAACAATCATATGCAAAACCACTAACTATATATCCACTAGAAACACAAAACAATTCTCTCCTGAGGTCTTTAACACTTTACTCTGTAACTGTGACTGGACTCCCCCCCTCCCCCTAAAAACCCTCCCACTTGACCTGGCTGTAGCATATTTCAAGAAAACATTTCTACAACACCTAGACACTGTTGCTCCATTGCGCAAAATCAAGGTTAGAACCTCTACAAATCCCTGGCTCAGTAAAGAAACCAAACAAATGCTCAAGTCCAGAGATATTGCCTGGCTTTACTATAAAAAAACAAAGAAATACAGAGTCTAACTAAGTACCAAGAACTGCGCAACTGTGCAAACAAAAATGCATTAGGCTGGACAAAAAATCCTACTACACAACATTACATACTAAATACCAACACAACCCCCAAAAATTTTGGAAAAATGTAAACCAGCTACTAAAACCCACCCAAAAGGCTACCCCCAAACCAACCACCCCTGACACTAAAGTTCCCACCGATACACAATTCAACTCCCACTTTGTGAACTCAATTCTATGCTTAGTATCACAGGACAGTTCCTTCCTCACTATCCCCCCCAACACAAATAACACTAATACAAGCTTTACCCTCAAAACAGTTTCCACCACTTCAATCAAAAGCATGCTCTCCAAACTAAAAACCTCATCAACAGCAGCCAACCTACTCCCCAGCTATTTCTTGAAACTCACAGCAGATGCTATTGCTGTCCCAATCTCCACTTTCATAAACAGATCAACTTTTGAAAACTATGTGTCCAAACTCTGGAAAATATCCTATGTTACACCCATACATAAAGGTGGAACCTCCACTGAACTAACTACAGATCCATTGCTTTACTCTCCCCCCTGGCCAAAACCCTAGACAAATGCATCCATACTCAGATGCTAAAATATCTCCTAGACAGCAACATCCTGTCACCTACTCAGCATGGTTTCAGACCTGCCCATAGCACCACTACAGCCCTCCTCTGCTTCACAGACACAGTAAACCATCTCAAAAATGAAGGCCTGCAGGTGTCAACTCTTATTTTGGATATGTCCAAAGCATTTTACACAGTCTCACACCAAATCCTGCTAAACAAACTAAACCAATATCACCTATCAAATTCTACTCTTACCTGGTTCCAAAGCTACTTAACTGATAGTTACCAAGCTGTGAAATGGGAAAATTCTCTCTCTCGTCAGCTGCCCATAACTATAGGAGTCCCACAGGGTTCTATCTTAGGACCACGACTATTCACAATCTTCGCAAATGACCTCCATACCTCCACACAGCATGCATATATCATTCAGTATACAGATGACACTACCTTAATCTGTGCTGCACAAAACATTCCCACCCTCCTGCAAACAACTCATCTAGCATTCTCTGATGTTGAAAACTACCTTACCAAAGCCCAACTTATCCTCAGTCCAAAGAAAACTCAGCTTATGATTATAACCAGTTCTAACAAACACTGATAACAGTCAATTCACTATCTACTCCACAAATGCTACTCCAATCGCTCCTGTGGCGCAGGCTAAGCTATTGGGAATAACCATAGACTCCCACCTAAAATTTGATAGTCATCTCAACTTAACTATTAAAAAAGTACATGCCAAACTGGGATCACTCTACCGTAGCAAACCATTTCTTTCCAACAACACAAGGTCAGCCATTGCTCGCTCCCAACTTCTATCCAACTTACTCTATGCATCTCCCATTCTGACTAATCTCAACAAAACTGAACTAAGGAAAATGGAAGCCTGCTATAACAGAATTGCTTGCTTTGCTGCAAATTGCTCATACAGAACTCATCACTGTACTGCTTTGAGACAGCTCCACTGGACTGAACTGCCCAACCTCCTAACCTACAATGAGCTCTGCCTCTGTCATTTGATCTATTACCTCCCCAATAAGTGTCCTGTCCTCAAAAACCTAGTACAACATCAGCCAAAAGGTCTCTTAGATCATCAAGCAAACTACAACTAGAAGTCACCAACAGCTACAATAGCTTTGGAGATGCACTATATAGTAGTTCAGTGGCTAAAAAATGGAACTCTGTCCCCACTAGCATTCAAAACACATCATCCAAAGCCTCCTTTAAAGACCTCATCAGGCAACATCTCAAGCAAAGTTGGCAGTGCCATGATTGCTCCCCATGCTAGTGAAAGCAGATAAGGTACACATACTAAACCTAGAGTACTTGATAATAGTTTTCAATCTTACTCACAAACACTGGCTAATCTACAATGTATGTACTGTACCTGTGTACTATGTATGTATTCTACCTATGTTCCAAATTTCAGCTGTACACCACAAATCTATTAATTACCTTTATATTTAAATTAATATTTTTTTGTTTGTTCTCTCCACTGTAGCTGTTGATGTGCTGCATACCACTGTAAAAACATATGTTTTGTAATTTGTGTGTATACTGATCATGTCTAAATAGCTAAATGTACCTGTATGTTTTTTATGTGGAGCTTTTCTCCCCAGGCCTCTTGCTGAAAAAGGGCCTTTTCGTCTGTCAGACACCCCCGGTTAACAAATGAAAAATAAATAAATAAATAAAAACAAAATAAATTTGATTATAGATAGGCCTTATCCATCCCATAGTCAATAATTATATATTACCCCTATTGAGAATAAATGGGATCAAACCATAGATAATATGAGGGGAGCCAAGCATGGGATAAAGCATTTAGGATCTGCCTTGGTCCATTAGAAGTATAGGGGCAGCCCTGGGTAAACTTTCTGTTTCCTATCAAGAGATCCAAGCTGCTTTTGAAAATGGACAGGGATAAAGTCAGTTTTATGTGGTTGGGGAGTATGCTCTACAGCAGCGGTATCCTCTGCGAGGTAATACCTGCCCTCCAAACCATTCTGTTGATGTTGTAGAACAGGTTGAGATGCCTAGACTAAGTATTTCTGATACCATTTGACTTGCTGATGTGCAGTAAATCCATCAGTAATGGGTTGGAGGCTATCATGCATGCCAGATACATGTCACCTCTTAGCATATCATCCAGCATCCATGACCTACGTGAACCCGAATGCTCTGACATTTCTATCCTCCTTAACATCTTTATCAAACAATATAATTACCTCTCTCTCTCTCTCTCTCTCTTTCTTGCACCAACTACAATTTTCATTTTTCAAATGATCAGATAAATAGCCCAACCAATGATTCTGTACCTGTTTTTATACTATATAAACTTCATCAAATGCCCTATGAAAGCATGACGCTATTTTTATTTATTCCTTGTTGACTAGGTTAGTCCCTCTTTTCAGGTTGTGTTCAAATTGTTCTGTCTTATTCATGGAACAACTCACATTTTCTCTTTTTTTTCCCTGTTTCCATAAGCCCAGTTTCTTGCCATGCTGCAGACATTAAGTCCTTTCTCCAACAGCTGCTACTTCACAATTTCAGTGTTTCTATACTTGACTTAGCATTTGCAGTCAGTGGCTGCTGAACATGTCAGCAAACACGTTATTATTTTGGTTTCAATGTGAACGTCAATATATCACCCCATCCCTGGTCTTCTATTCCTTAAAAATTAATTTAACAAAACTACACCTCTTGAAAATATCAGCTGTGCTTTGTTCATTGATTTAATGAGGGTGTCATCCAGAATCCAACTAACAATCTTGTTTTTGGCCAGCATGTCAGTGTCCACATGCTGAAAGTACATTTTCTTTGAATATATGTCCTAATCAAGTATGTATATTCACAGAGAGTGTGCATACATGCTCATCATTGGTCTGGTAGGTCATCTCCCATGTATAATATCTATTTGTTAGTGCATAAGATAGTTCCTAAATGCCCCTGGGTATAGGAACATGTCTGTGAGTATTTATGTGACAGCTATTACTATGGGTAAGTGGTGTGTGTGTGTGTGTGTGTGTGTGTGTGTGTGTGTGCACGGATGTGTGAATGAGCATGTTAGTGAGTATGATGGATGCCTGTATGTGGCAGGTGTTTCTCCAGGGAAGATTTGGTGGTGCCATGAGTCAGTGGGCAAAAGTTTAGTGCTGCATGATGGCGTGAAGGTTTGTGTGGAAAAGGGTTGTGGTGTGTGCTGGTTGGAATGAATGGTTAGGAAAGTTTGGTTATGACAGTGTGTGTGTGTGTGTGTGTGTGTGTGTGTGTGTGTGTGTGTGTGTGTGTGTGTGTGTGTGTGTGTGTGTGTGTGTGTGTGTGTGTGTGTGTGTGTGTGTGTGTGTGTGTGTGTGCGTGTATGTGTATTTGCGTTTTAGAGTAATACTGTTATTAGACTGTGTATTTCACTCAGAGGTTGGCATTATAATAGCATGTAATTGGTGCAAAGTGTGTGAAAAGTATATCAGACAGCTGTTCTGTGAGATATGTATATGTGTGGCTTCATGATCTGAGCAGCATTTACTCCAGGATAAATGTGATTTGACAGCTACTTATATTTGTTTTGGGGAGTGAAGATAAGGTGAGCTTGCCCCCACATTAGACATATTTGGTGCGTGTCTGTGTGTTTTAAGTTGTGGGGTGTGTTAGTGTGGTTGAGTTTTGCAAGGATTACGGGTTAGTTTCTGTGTGCAGGTATGTGTATGTATGTGTGCTTCTGTATGCAATGGGCTGTCATCCAGATTAGCAGACTATTTAAGGAGTTTATTACCTCAGTATGTTGTTTTGACTAACTGGACTTTGGATCACTTGAAGTTTAGCCCTAATTCACTTAGGAATAATCAGTATCATCTGCTATCTTTTTGGTGCTGACTAAGCAGTCTAAATATGAACTCTCAACCAAACGCATAGCTTTGTTTGCAGGCTACGTCGAGCTCCATTCTTACTGAGTGCTGATCTGTTTCATTTTCTCCAGACCTGCTCTGTTCAAGTGTGGCATCACACAAAGATCCATGCTATGCTACCTGCACTTTTTTCTGTTTATGAACACCCTGACGTGATATTTATAAAATCCAGGCCATCACATATGGCAGTGACTTACCTTGTTCAAGTCTGACCACTCTCCAACACTCAATGACATATGAAAGCTTGATCATCAATTTATAAATAGCTGACCTGACAAGAAATATGCAATTTTTCCAAAATCAAAACAATACTCTCTGGGGCCCCTTTCAGGCTTTGCTTCTTTTCTCTTTACTGCAGTATACTCTCTCTATTCAGAATATAACCAGGAAATGAGGCATGTCCCTTCACTGGCATTCATAGTGCATCTAACCTTGCTCAGAGTAAATTAAAAGCTCAAATTAAGTTTTCTAACAGCATTTCAGACATACTTATCCCAGAAATAAAATCAAAGCTAGACAATGCTATGATCATCCCTCCTGTTAAATACACCTGCCTAAAACTCCATACCTTACTAAATAAATACTATTTTATCCTGCCCTCCCTCATATCCAGGAAAACTGCTGCACCATCTGGATTACAAAAATGATTTATCCATCGCTAAGTTTTCATACAGCATCCCATATCTGATGTTTAATCTGGTAAATGTGAGCTGTTATCCTACCATGTAGTTATGCTTTCACAGCCTGTTAGAGGACTCTGCTCTCCCTCATTTCTAAGTGTCACATTTATTTCTTGTTGATTAATAGGATTCCTGTAGCAAAGTATCTTCTGTAAGTGATTCCAAACTCTGAAACAAGTGCCCATGCTCCGCTGAGTCTCTACTATCGCACTCTACCTTTTCTACAGAGCTGATGGTTTAGAAATAAGATTGTTAATGGAATGTAAAGTGAAAAAATAACTAGCAGATGAAAGCAGACACATTTATTTTCAAGTTCACATTTGAAGCATAATAAAATATACAGTTTACTTTTGTTTATCAATGTTCAAGTTTTTGTATTTTAAAATGTACTTACGTAGATCATGCCACCCTTGAATAGAGCCTTTGGCCTAGTGGCATCTTTTCAGTTAAGAAATTAATAAAAAAATTGCTTGAGGGAAAAAAGGAAACAACTTTGCCTATTTAGTGTCCCCTTTTAAGTGTACTTAATGATTTATCTCTCGTTTTTCCAACCCTTCCATCTCACATGTTCTCCATCTGTCACTTGCTTTCCTGAATGCCTCCACAAGTAAATTATCACCTTCTGCAATTTCTACACAGTTCATAAGACATGTGTGCCTTAAGTATACTCATTTTCCCTTTGCTGTGTAACTTTAGGCTGCTTATGTTGTTTGTTTGCCTACCCCCAACCTAAGGACCCACTTTCACTCATTTTCCTTCTATAGCCAGGATAGTTATGTGTCTGTGGGTCTGCAGTGGTTATGCTGCTTCATTATCTGCAAAAGTTTTTTTTTTTTTTTTATCTTTGCCCACTGTGGCTTAAGCTGACTCTATCTAGCTAAGCAGTTTTGTCTTCCTGCTTCAACAGTCTCACAGTTGCATACTGCTTCTGTCTTATCTTTCCTAAATCCGTCTATGAAATAAAGAGGTATTCATCATTACCAAGAGAGAGAGATATATTATAGTTTACTTATCTGTCATGGTCTGACTGTTAGTTTGGAAGCCTAATTTCTAAGCTTGTGAAGACTGATAGTTGTTCTGCACATGAGTAAACTGGTTCCTGCAAAATGAGGCAGCTCTTAACATAGCTAAATTACTTGACAAAATTCCCCCAGACTTTCCCACAGGAACAGATGGACTCTATCCATGGTTCACCTTATTATGAAAGGAACTTATACTCTGACCCTCAAAACAGTTCTACAATCAATGCCTCACAAAGTCAACCATACCTCCACAATGGAAAAATAGCCAGAGTCACAATAATTCCCAAAGCAACTAACCCCCTCCTCAGCAGGTCCATCTCCATCCTTCTTAGCCTTGGAAAAATCCTTGAAAAACGAATCTACAGTGAAATGGCCATCCACATGCAAATATATAGAATTCACTCTCCCAAGTAGCATGGATTCTGGACAGGTTGCAATCCAATGAATGTTGTCTATACATTTACTGACAACATACTCTTTATAAGGTCATCTACTGAAGGCATCGTTAAAGCATTCAACACAGGAGACCACATTCTACTACAGTCATCCATAATCAAATCTGGCGTCAGCCCCATAGCAACTGGTTCAAACACTTCCTCTCCCGTAGATACTTCAAAGTTGAAATTGAATCTATCTCCTCACAACCTGTCCCCATTACCAAAGGGGTTCTTCAAGAGTCCATATTATCTCCCATATGTTTATCAGTTTTCATCAACAATCTCCTTGCTGATATTCTCCCACCTTTTATCATGCTTTACATAGGCAACATGGTCATTTACAGATCAAATCCTTCATACGATACCATCAAATCTCAACTTGAGCACGACCTGGCTACCCTCAGAAACTGTTTCACCAAACACGACCTTATTCCCAACATTAACAAACAAAAGCTATGCTGTTTGTTATACTACACAAAAACATCATTCTTCCAACAGGACCATAAAACATAGCCATACAGAACACTTAGAAACAATCCCATATTATAGATATCTTCGTATTTGTTTGGATCCCACAATCACCTTTCAACAACATATTCAAGTTACTAAATCTAAAGAGAACAAAGTCCTAATCTAGAAAGATATATCACTTCCTCTGCACAATCAGACCAAGCATAAGCAAAGACGTACACCTACCTCAACTAGAATATGCGCAACCATTAAGTGCTACCACCTCACAGAAATAAATAAATAAATAAATAACTCACGCAGCTAACATTTATAGGTTTGTTATATTTTCACCGAAAAGAGAATATCACTGCACTACCTTTACTAGAGCTAGCTGTGTACCCAGACCCCAAAGGATAACACTGTTGCTTGGAACACTGCTTCACAAAGTCACCATGGACAGAGCTTACCCTTTCTGTCTCAGTGGCTGCTGAGAGACGTCTTCCTTATCCGCCTCAACTCTTCACCTACAAACTCCTATTATGAATCTTAAATGTACAGACCACATATTTCCTATCCTTTCTCCAAAAACCTGGCAAGTCATAACTGAACAATTTTTCAAAACTTCCAAATGCAACTTAAAGATGACAAGTTTAAGCTGCACGATGCAGCTGTTTCACACCAGTGACATCATTTAACAAGAATATCATCCTACTATGTGTCTCTGACTATTCAGATACATACTATTACATCATTCACTACTCTACACACTTAGCCTTACTCCCATAACACTAACTTACATACCTACAGCAACATCTCCCTCACCCTCCTTTCCTCCATCCCTTACCCAAGCTCTGCTTTTACTCTACTCACAATGTTACATCATATTATACCAAGAATTGTCATATGTGTTAAGTTTTTTTGTATCTTGAAATAGGATTGTAAAAAAATACACTAAAATCACAATGGCATGTTCTGTCATATTATGCCATGCATTGTTTATTGTGTTTAGGTATGTATCTAATATATTGTTTGTCTTAAACTGGAAGTGCTATGTATTGTATATATCTCTCTAAATGTTTTGCTTAAAATTGTACTTGTGGTTGTAAACCCTTGGATGAGCCAGAAAATGGCCTAATGAGATCATTGTTCTATAAATAAATATTAAGTAAAGTAAATAACTAACTAAATAAAATATCATTGCTAGGTGGGTAGGTAGTTTCTCTTGGTAAAGTCATATTTTGAAAAAAGTCTTTGAAACTTTATAGAATCTGAGTGGGGTTACAGTCTGCAGTGTTACAAGACCATGAAAGTACTCAGTTACCTGAGATGAGAACTCTGAACTGTACTCCAGATAAATGTAAATGAAAATATCAGCTCTATTTGTTTTTCTACATGGGTAAACACTATAATGCCATTTACAACCACATGTTCAAATTATGAGATTATCTGTTTTGGATTGGGGGGGGGGGGTGTAAATTAAATGCATTTGTGTGATTCATTGAAAAGTACCCCGAATAAAATTGACTGTAAAAGCGTAGACACATAGCCTGATACACAGTTTTTACATACATCCAGAAAAGGTTTTGAACAGTGTAGTATTTATACAGAAGACTGCTGAATGAAATGTAGCAAAGATAAACCAGAAAGGCATAGCACAGAGGTCACTGTTAACATTTTCTGCTGTAATAACCTGCTGGATTTTAAAGTATTTCCCTTCTAACTGCTGAACTGTGAAGTTGCCTGCAATCTTCATTTACTCTGTTTATGGGGTGGTGGTGAGGATGAATTCTGGTGTCACCGTTGCCAGTACTGATGGGCTTTTGTATTATTCCTGCTGTTTCTTCTAGCACATTATAAATATTTTCTCAGTGTTCTTACAATATAGCTACTATGTTTCCATTTCTTGGCTATAAGCAGCTTTTTTAGCATGTATCTATGTTCAGTCCTTAAGGTTGAAGCTCTAATAACATTCCTGTGCCTTTTCCAGCACTCCACCAATATTTTTTTCCACTTACTAACTGCAACAAAGATGGCTACTGGCACTGATCTGAGACTTGCCTTTCTTAGATAATTCAACATGGTAAATTGTATAACTTGCCACGTAGTGTATACAATGTAGTCATTTCTCCCTCCCCTTCTTGCACTAGATTCATACTGCTATGGTGGTCTATATAGGTCCTAGTTATACACAGCCATAATTACTCAGCTCTTGTGTTACACATTTTTAAGGGCACTATAGGAGTAAAATATCTTCAAGTATTAGGGTTCTATGCCTGTTCTCATAAACACAGGTTTTTACCCCAGTTCAAATTATTTTCCTATTCTATTAATGTATGCCAATTTGTACTTGGTTTCCATGTTTGTTCAGCTTTGTGACTATAACTATACTGCATTTTCTAGAGGTAGCATTATTACACTTGGTGTGCTGTGCAGTAGTTTATCATCTTTGGCATCTTCATTACCAGTTTCTTTATAAAATGTCATTATGTAAATATTCCCTTTAGAATCTTAACAGTACATATAGTGATGTGTGAAAGACTAATTCATATCTTATCAATGCACAGGGATTGCTAGAATTATTGGCTTATATGATGTAGATTCCCCTAGTTTTCTGTTAAGAAAATCGTAGATGAAATTGGCCATCAGGGATCTCACTCTTCCTTTTCCTTACAGCCGTTCACAAAAATCACTTCTGTTAATTTTACATATTTCGGGTTTACA